>NC_142774.1:615000-915000 GCF_988280905.1 Pimephales promelas
CGTTTACTGCTCTTACTCTGCTAATCTGCAGTTTCGGAAATGTCCTTTGTTGGGGAAAAAAAAATCAAATATAGTGAGATGTACCTTCTGAATGTCTGTAAAAATTACAACAAAAAAAAATACATGTATCAGGTCTTGTCATTTGCATGTATATGCAAACTCAGTACATTAATATGGCTATTAACATGTTTAATTAAATGAATACAATTTATAAAGCAAAAATCCACCAATATGAAACTATGAATATTAAGAACTGCTTATCTATTTATTTTACCTTTTACCTATTTTACCTATTATCATTGAGATACTATTATAGTTATTTCAATATTTTAAATTATATTTTCTTTTGTAGTTTACCTTTTCATTTCATGATTTTAGGATAAGGATTTTAAAAATATATATTTTCCTTACAATTTTTTTACCAGATGAAATATTTTAGAACTTTTACAACTTATATGTAATATGAATATGTATTCATTCAAATATGCATTCATAGTCATAAAAATGCCAATGAAGTTTTTATTCATACGATTTTATTCATTTGCATGACTTTTCCATGGAAAATTCAAATATCTTGAATTTAATTAAAAGTTAAAATATCTTGATTTTTTTGTTGTTTCAAAGCTATTTTGTCTTTATTTTGAGTCATTTTAAGTCATCTTGAGGTCCCATAGAAGTCCGCTGAGAAACTGGTTTAAGAACGGTACGAAAAATATCTCTATGAGCATGCGCAGTAGTCGTGACGTCGCCGCGGTGCATCGTGGGACTTGTAGTCGTTAGGTTCTTCCTGTTCTTTGACTGCGAGAGTGAGTCGAGTTCAGTTTCACTGTTTTGAATCAAGAATAAACTTCATAACCAACTGCCTGTAAGTACTGAATTTCGCCTCACGCGTTCATTAAATCTGCTTATAACCAGGTTAATGGTTAAATACGGGTGTTAAGGCTGATTATATCGTAAGTTTGTAACTAGTGAAACAATAAGAAGATCGCGCTGATGAACTAGTGAAAACAGTATTAAACTGTTTGTGAGATTAATTTCGATCATGGAGAGTTTTTGTAGATGATGATCTTATGTTTACTCGTGTTCCTATAAGTTTTAATATGTCATAATGATGCTGAGTTCAAGTCATACCATATTTACCATAGATGTCACTTGACGTCAGAGACTAAGGACTTTGACGTTCTACTCGGAGCTACAGGTCCTCGGACTCTTCCCTTAAGTTTCTAAGGGAACAATATATATATTGTATATATGTTCTCATAGAAACATATATATATATATATATATATATATATATATATATATGTTAATTAATCACATTAATTAGTTAATTATTTATAGTTAAGTTAAATAATAATTATAATTATCCATGAAAGCATTTGAATGCTTTTGAAATCTGGTAATTACAACCTGGCGTAGTTGCGCGTCATTAATAAGCCTTGTGACGCGTCTGTCTGTAGATGTCTATGTACGATCCGTCCAGCGCCTCCAACAGGCCCATCACTGGAGTGGCCTGGGCGTCCAACACCTCCACCTGCCCCAGTCATTTCAGCCTGGTAACCATGACAACCACTCACACCTGTGGTCACATGGCATTATGATGTCACTAACCGTGTGCATGCATGTTTAGATCAGTCAGACGGAAGATGGAGGCTCCGCTAACTTCATCCGAGGGTTTGCGATGAAGTCGGGATACTTCCTGTGTTACACTAAGGTAAGAGGCATTAGACGGTTAATTCACTCAAGGAATAAGCAATTAATTAATTCCCGTCTGCCTCCGTCTCGTAGGATGCGTCCGGTGGGATAGTCGTGGCAGATGTGCTGTTGTTGTCGGATAAAGAGGCGATTCCTCACGGTTACTGTTACATCCCAGAATACCTGGAGCCCAGTAAGACGGTTCACTGGACAGATCTGCTTCTGACATGGCCTACTGACATGCTGTGGAAGAGTAAACGTGTGTGTGTGTGTGTGTGTGTGTGTGTGCAGAAGCGTCTGTCGGGAAGAAGAAGCGCATCTGTGTGCGGGTGGTTCCAGTGGGCATGGTTACGATGGCGGTTCTAGATCTCAAACTGACGGCGAAGAACAAGGCCATGGTTCAGCAGTACACCTGCCTGGGGTGAGCACGCTACATGCTGGCTCGCCACTTCTCATATCAGACCCGTCATCAAAAGTTTCTTATATCAGACGCTCTATTCAACCGTTGAAGGGATCTTCACCCAAAAATGAAAATTAAATGAAAATCTATACATCATAAAAGTGCATCGGGGGTTAATAAAGGCCTTCTGAAGCGAAGCCATACGTTTGTGTAAGAAACATATCCATATTTTTTTAAACTAAAATAACCAGCTTCTGGCCAAGTGAACATACAGATAGGACTTAATTGTAAAGTGCGACTTTATTTTCATTTTTGGGTGCACTATCCCTTTAAGTATTTGTGTGTGTGTGCATCAGGGACATGAATGGCTTCGTGGTGTGGTGTCTGAAGGGCCCGATCTCCAGCCCGGGGCCTCAGGCCAAGCCTCGCAGTGTCAGTCTGGACCTGCGCAGTCTCTCGCTGGACGGAGCCGGACCCCCCCAGCCGCTCAAACCCAGGTACGGGTCTCACGCCTCACCAACACACTCCAGTGTCTGGGTGATTTGACTGCTAAATCAGGCCGATGCAAATCAGCTGTGTGTCGAGAGCCGCGTATTGAGCCAGTCCCCGCCTGCTGTCCGTCGCTGTACCGCATCTAGTGGTTCGTGTTTGCTCTTACTGTAGTCTCGTGCTGACACAACACCTGCAGCCTTACACTCTTCCTGCTGTGTTGCTATGAGGTTAACAGGCTGTTCAGGCTGGTTGCTAGGGCGTTGCTGTGTGGGTTTTAAGGTGTGTGGGATTGTGGTTAGGCATTTATGTGTTTTTTTTGGGGGTGTTAAGGCTAGTTGCTAGGGTGTTGCTATGTGGGTTTTAGGGTGATTGATAGGGTGTTGCTGTGTAGTTTCTAGATAATTCAGGGTGGTTGCTAGGGTGTTGCTATATGGGTTTTAGGGTGATTGATTGGGTATCGCTGTGTAGTTTCTAGATAATTCAGGGTGGTTGCTAGGGTGTTGCTATGTGGGTTTTAGGGTGATTGATAGGGTGTCGCTGTGTAGTTTCTATATAATTCAGGGTGGTTGCTAGGATGTTGCTATGTGGGTTTTAGGGTGATTGATAGGGTGTTGCTGTGTAGTTTCTAGATAATTCAGGGTGGTTGCTAGGGTGTTGCTATGTGGGTTTTAGGGTGATTGATAGGGTGTTGCTGTGTAGTTTCTAGATAATTCAGGGTGGTTGCTAGGGTGTTGCTATGTGGGTTTTAGGGTGATTGATAGGGTGTTGCTGTGTAGTTTCTAGATAATTCAGGGTGGTTGCTAGGGTGTTGCTATGTGGGTTTTAGGGTGATTGATAGGGTGTTGCTGTGTAGTTTCTAGATAATTCAGGGTGGTTGCTAGAGTGTTGCTATGTGGGGTTTAGGGTGATTGATTGGGTTTTGCTGTGCAGAGTGTTTTGGCTGTTGCTATGTGGCCGCTTCGGTGGTTTTCTCCCTCTGACTGTCTGTCTCCTTAGCAACCTTCCCGATGTCCCACCGAAAGTCACCCGTCGGCGCAGTAAGCTTGACGTGAGCAAGCCGACAGAGGGAGTGTATGAGAACGGTAACCATAGCAACATCTATGGCATCACAGGTACAGCGCCAGACAAACTTATTACATCATCCTTTCAATCTGTTTCCTCATCATATACACTTCATGCATTATTAGATTTCCTAATCTAAAACACATGTGGTATGAGTAAAAGCACTGTTGTTTGTGTTTGTTCTCTCAGCAATGGATGGTGTTCCTTTCACTCTACACCCCAAGTTTGAGTCTCAGTCAAACACAAAGGTCAGAGGTCACTGCATCACTCATTTACATGCAATCATCTGGTCATCATGGCACAGTAAACCCTAAAAAAGTACAGGAAGTGAGTTTATTATGTGAGGAGAAAGAGTTGCTAGTTGTTACAGAGTTTAGCCTGGGGGATCCTGAAAAATAATATACATGCGTACATCTCATCCTTTCATTAACCAACCACAATCAAGTGACCAATAACAGCTGAACTGTGATGTGTGTGTCAGGTGTCTGTGATCACACTGAGTGACATCCGGATCAAATCAGTGCAGGACATTGAGAACGAGGTGAGACTTCAGTGCTTCCATCATTCTGTTAATACGTAATGATTGTATGATTGAAGCAGATGGTTTTAAAACACTGCAGAGATTTGTGTCTCCGGCTCTGCCGAGGACTTTTATCTTGAAGCCCATGTTAGTGTGTGTGGTTGAGCAGATGTTTCTCTGCAGTATAACTACACGTTTGCAGTGGAAGAGCAGGCGGCGAAGAGAATACGCCCGTCGGTGTCCTGAGCGCGTCCCTTCTGTCTTCATATCAGCTCTGATCGATGCAATCACACCGGGAAATGATGGTTCTTTCTGGTTTTATGATCATGTGTTTCTCACACTACTGGTTCTGGCTGGGTTTGTTAAACATGAAGGATTTTCTGCATGCAAACACACGTTATGTAGATGTGTTTGTGTATGTTACGGTTTCGTGTGTTTCTGCGAAACACTAACTGGCGAATCAAAGTGCATCTCGACAGAGATATGTTATATTATAAAGCCAGAATGTTTTGGGATTTTTGAGCTTTAGTTTAGTATTTAAACAGTGTATTTACACCTCTTTATGTGTAATGTGGGGACCAAAAATGCTCTTTTATTCTCTGAATCACTCTTTTGTCTTTGAATACTCTTACCAAATGGTGCTCGGTGATATAGTCTTTTTACTTGCTCTGCTGAAATTCTGTCTATTTTGTGAAATTTTAATAAAAATTATTTATAAAATCAGACTTTGGCTGAATACACTTGCAGGTTTACATTTTCTGTACACATTTTACATGTTGAGACAACCCGAATATTTTTAGGTTTGGTAATACTGGTTTTCTATACACAAACGTTATTTTAAGGACAATGATAAAGACCGTGACCCCAGTAAATCAGTTCCTCAAACCATTAAAACCAGCAACAACAATGTCATTATGTTGCTTTATCCAACATATCAATCGATTATAATTATAATTTTATATTATAGACACATAATAAATACATTTAAATGTATTTATTATGTGTCTATAATGTAAATGAAACAACTAAAGAACTTAATGCTACTATAAAGGGGTGGTTAAGGATTGTGGACATCGGGCCCAAGTTAGCCTGTGTGCCGTTCCAGTTGAATAGTTCGCATAGCCTGCCATTAAAACCAGTTTTACCCAGTCCACAGTACACCAAAAGCAAATACATTATAACGCCAGACTATCGATAGAAATGTCTTTTGAGAGAATAATGTTAAAAATCAAAGTACTCTTGCATATCAATGATCGCAGTACATTTACATTAACTAGTTTCTCAGCTTTGCTACGAATCACAGACAAATCCCAGACAGTGAAGTGAAATACACACTTTTGTTTTGAAATGATGAATGCTGCTTCCGGCCGCTGGAAGTCGATCATTGGTTCGTTCACCCGTCAATCATGTGGCAGTTGGGCGGAGTCTGTGCGGCCCGATACTGGCCTGACGCTTTGCTTTCAGTCACACCTACACTGAACACTGCTGCAGGATGGATCGCGGATATTCTTCAGGTTAGCGATTTAATCTTTATTCACCGTATAAAAGCATGTTTCTGTGTTTAATGTAATCGTTTGTATGCTGGCATCATGTATTACTGTGTATTTGAGTAACAGTTCGATGATTCGCCGTGTGCGGGAAATGGCGCAGGTCAAAATGAAGTTTCGACTTTTTAATCATTCATATAGACCTTATTAATCGGTTATTTTCCTTTTGTGTAAGTGTTTATATATAAATCCCATTTTCGTCGATTGTTGTAAGTATCTACGTAAATCCCATTGTTATTGTCTGCTTGCGGAAGCGCGCACACGAACGCGCTTTTCGAAAAAAAAAAACCCACAAACCATCATCGGATCACCACATTGGTCAAACTAGTAATCTTTATTTTTGCGCGAGTGATTTTGTGCTGCGAAGTGTTTTGCACGAGGCCCGATTGCTCGAGCGATACACTGCTGTTTGGCGTCTAAAATGGCGAATCGAAAGAGAAGAATCGCCATATTTTCTCCCGTCACGGTTATTAAAGAGACTGATGTCGGATCGGTGCGATGGGGGCGTTTTGTCGTAAAATGGCTGCCGTGTCCATGATGCGGCTCTATTGTGCGATTAATCGGTTGATTGTTTTGATATCAGTGTTAATCTACGGGATTTACAGTTATATGTGACTGCCATCTTAAAGACCTCATGCTATTGTTCTTTTGTGGCTTTAAATTCATGTAGTGTACCTGCTTAAGTTCAACTCCATTCGCTTTCTCTCAGGAAAACAGACCGAATTATAGTTAACCTCATCATGTATAAACTAAACGGTCAGATTTACATTTCTGTCCAATCAAATGTAACTTTGAGTGAATTCCCCTCCCCCTAATTACTCTTAGGCGTTAGGCGTTCATGTTTGGTCTAATATTTATATGGATAAAAAATTGAGGCTTGTAATATAAAACAATAGATCATTTTATAAAAGACACATTGCATGTCAATATCTTGCAATAAAATCTAGTAAAATAAAATTATATTTAATGCTTTGTTTTATGATTTGTAGTTTTAAAATATAATGTGAATACAATGTTGATTGAGATATAAGCCTGATTATCATATTCGATAATCATAATTTTTCTAATGAATTATGTCTGGATAATCAAGTAAATCTGCTTCAGTTCTGCTGAAATATTACCTACAATATCAATGCTTTTCTTGTGTTTCCTTGATAAAATCAGGTCAGATTTGACAGCGAAAGACACAAGCTTGAGCTGAAAGAGGACATTTGTACAATTATACAGACAAAAAAGAGTCTAAACTCAATCTGACACAAATTCTTGCATCAATTATGATACAGTCGGGTTATCAACTTTTGAAAGAGCGACGACTTCTTTTAGTGTATGGATGCACAACACATCGGCCCCATATCGGTATTGGTCGACACACATTTTTAATATCATCTTTATCGGCACTATAAGAACATTTGGCTGATTAAAGCTGATCAATAATGTTTTATTCCCTCACGCTGAGACTCTTCAGATGCGACTGTTCAACATGATGGTTTTGAATAGCTTGAAATACGACTGTAATCACTTCAAAAAGGGAAAATACAGATAAGTGCGACGTGCAGTCATATCGGCTACATAACATTATAATGAAATATAATAGGCCTATTTAATTGTGTGCTTTCAATGGTATTTTTTAATCAGATTTCTAAATCTTTAATTTATTACATTAAGATTTATCTGCCAATACATCGGCTTTTAAAGGGTTATCGGCCTGAATGTTCATATCTGTGCGTCGCTAGTACTTTGTGATGAGATGTGTGCGGTGCATCATGTTCACGTTTCTAATCTCGTCAGGATTCTCTGGATGGGGAGGATCAGGAGGAGGAGGAGGATCGTCCCGAGGTGAGGCGCTTTACATTAATCCAGCAGAGTTATGTGTGTGTGTGTGTGTGTAGGGCTGTCGCGATAACCGCAGTAGTGTATTACCGCGCTACCGACAACCCAACCGCAGGGGAATGCAAGCAACCGCGATAGTCATGTTTTCTTTCATGAGACTATACCCTCCTTGTTTTAAACTTCATGCATGTGTATTGAATGTTAAATAAGTTAATAATGATAACAAGGCTCTTTATCGTGGTGATTTACACAGACCGTAGCCTAAATGAGAGATCAACTTAGCGCCTGCGATTAGGCCTACCTGCATCTGTTTTTGAGGTCAAGTATATTATGCGATATTATCGGCCGATATTAGGCGTTTTCTAAAATATCGGTATCGGCAGTTATAATGGTCGATAAATGAATGTTTCAAAAGTAAAATAAAAACGGACGAATCACGCTTCAACCATGTCACGAGTGTTGTCAAAAAGTGCAAGTAAAGGCATAACCAAGCTGACATTGTAATTATAAGGTAGCTTATAACTATAAGGCAATGTAGGGACTAATTATTATTTTATTTATCAGAACTTTAATATGTTTTGATGTTCCTCTGTTCTGTTGAGACAATAGAAACAAGTTTCTTTTTAAAATGCATTATCATATTATTTTAGTTAAAACTCATAAAGAACTAATGCTAGGGAAATCTGTTAATATTTTGTTGTGCGTTTCTGAAATAAGAATAATAATAATAATAATATCGGCCGATATATCGGCTTTAAAATCAACAAATATTTGTATTATCGGTCTGGCTCTAGTATATTCGTGAAAGCTTGCCGTGTCTAAGGAAAGCAAAATATTTGTCGTATCATCCTTTTAACATGTATGGGTATTTTCCATGAATGGCGTTAGCGGCAACAGAGTTAAAAAAAGTGAAAAGTGGAGCTCAGAGTAAAAAATAATTAACACCTGGGTTCATAATGACTGCGTGTTTTTGAACGTTTTCCCTGAATGACAGCCGTTTAGTTTCGGTTACATTGGTAACTGAAAATGTCCTCGTTTTTGTGCATGCTGACCAACGTTGTAAACGGTTATCGACAAATAAATGGCGCTAGTACCGCATAGCCGTAGCGGTGTCTCCATGTGGTCCTGTGGATGATCGTGCTCTGTTCTGGCTCAGGCTCGGGCAACTACGACCTGTACGGCTATAAGGACTCGATGTCGGGGGGGTTCGGGGGCAGCGGGGGGTACGGCTCCAGCGAGCGCATGAAGAGAGGTCTCTCGGGAGGATCTCTGCTGTCCTCCGGCGCCACCGCGGACGCCGTCATCGCCAAGATCAACCAGCGACTGGACATGCTCACGCAGCTGGAGGGAGGCCTGAAGAGCAGCACTCGGGAGAGGTACACACACACACACGCTCATGCATGTCCACTGACGCAGGGGTTTGGCTTTTTATGCGTTTTACATAGTTCATGTCAATTATTTTGTCATGTTATACTCGTTTGTTTGATAATAATTGGTAATAATTTACTGTAAATGTGGACAAGACCCTGTCTAGATGTCGTCTTGTGGGCTAGTCAGGGTAGATGTCACATTGAGTGTTTTCGGCTGTGTGGGAAAGACGTACTTGAACTGTTGCGGCACGTTTGCTCACCAGAACCAAATGTTTCTTGAGCATCAGATCCTCATATTAGAGGGATTTCTGAAGGATCATGTGACACTGAAGACTGGAGTAATGATGCTGAAAATCTCAGAAATAAACTACACCTTACTATATATTCACGTAGAAAACTATTTTTACTGTATTTTTGATCGAATAAACGCAGCTTTGGTAAGTAGAAGAGAATCTAGTGTACATCTTCCCCTCAGAAAGCGAAATGTGGCGTCTACCCTGAGGAAGTTGTTTGTTAATGATTATGCCCAGTCCTTGGTTAAAACACTTAAAGCAGTTGCCGTTCTTTTAAATGCTCTCCTGAAAAAACCCATTTCATGTTCAGACATCCCTCGCAGATCTAGCATCCCAGATAATGCTAGCGACGCCCTCACAGACCCCAGAAGTCCAGAAAACAGCTGTTTTACATTGGTTTTCTTGATCAAATGAGCACCGCCTTGGTGAGCAGAAGACAACCTTGAACGCTAGTGTACATCTTAAATTTATCGTAAAGTTAAATATGGCCTCAACCCTGAGAAAGTGTTTGTTTTTTTGTAATGATTTGCTGTCTACAGTAATGCTCAGTTCTTGGTTAAGACACTAATAAAGCAGCTGCCATTTTTAAAAAAATGCCCTCCTGACCATTTGAACACACAGACACGTTTCATGTTCAGACGTCCAGATCTAGTGTCCCAGATAATGCTAACGACGCCCTCACAGACTCCCAGAAGTCCCTGCTGTCTCACTGTTTCCACCTCGTTGCCTTATATGTCCATCTGTGCAACCAGTCATTCTGAAGCTTTTCCACAGCCTTCCCACAATGCACCTGAGAAACAAACAACTGGGCTGTGGAAGGGTTTGAGTTCATGATGAAAATGCAGCCGATGGTCCCCCGCTTGACCTTTGCTCTGCGCCTCCCTCTGCAGGTTTGACCAATACGAGTCTTTCGACTCGCGCTCCGCCTCCCTCGGCCCCCGAGATCTCTACAGATCCGGTAGCTTTGGGTACAGCGACTCCCGGGGCGACATGATGGCCCAGCGCGGAGGCGTGGCCTTTGGGGTCATGGGTGGAGCTGGAGGGGGCGGGTCCGGCTTTGACGGATTCGGATCTGCCAAAATGCGGTCGAATCGAGACTCCGCCTTCTCGGGCTCCAACTGGGGGGCGGGGCAAAGATCCCCACGAAGGGGCGGAGCTTCAGGAGGGCGCGGCTACAGCCGCAGGCAGGACTCCTCCTCCGGAAGTGGGCGGGGCGGAGGCCAAGGCCACTCCCCCGCGGGGCGAGGAAAGCTGCCCTCGCTGCTGGCCAACCGCATGTACCCTGACAGCGGGGCCTTCCAGTCCCAGCGCGGGCCCCAGGACTTCCGGAGCTTCGGAGGGGGCCCGAGGGCCAACCGGCAGCGCGGCCGCAAGAGACCCCTGAACCGAGTAAGTACCTCCCACTCCCTGCGGGGGGCGGGGCTGACAGATCAGCAGAGCCAATCAAGCGCATTCATCCCACCAAACAAACAACCCCTGGAGGAGCTCCAGCCTGCCCCACATTTGACCTTTGACCTCTTACTCTGGAGGATAATTGTAAAGAGTCACATGATTACAGGGCGGTGGTAATGGGTGTGGTAAAGGGATAGTTAGTTCACGTTTAAAAAAAAAAACGCTAGGTGTGTTCGACTTCGAAAGAGTTAAAAACCGAGACGTTCTGGTTCTCGAAACGACGTTTTTATTGTAGCGAAGATGTCAAATACACAACAGAAACGTGTTCAACTCTTGTGTTTTGCCCTTTTCGACTTCGACGAGGAGTAAAAAAAACTGAACGTGAAGTCAGGCACATTCTGCTTCTTGACAATTTTTTTAATCTACGTTTTATGTACTTCCCCACGGGTCGCACTTGAACTATGAATGCACACAAAAAATGTAGTGTTTTGAAATTTCAAAAAAAGTAACGTCATTCCCTCACGGGTCAATCTGACCCCCTTAAGAATGAATGGAGTGCTTCAGTACACATACAACAACCTAAAATATAATGTTTACATGTGGGTCTGAATGCATACTAGGACACTAGGACCCAGCGGAACAGCTCATCTGCTCATGTAAATGTATTGGCCTTCTCCAATCATGAAATAATGTTATATCATTTGTTTCCACAAGAGGTCGGCAAAGACGCACAATGTAAGATATTTAGAGCTGAATTTAAAGGGTTATGCATCAAATTTTGTTAAAGTTGAAATAATGTGTTTAAATTACTAATTTATTAATTATTCGTTGATCAAATGGTAAAGAAAAAATCTACAAAAAAAATCAAAATGAAATAAAATAAGCTTTCTGGAAAAAAAAGTGTAATTAAAGGGCTTTTTGTCCGTGACGGAAAAATGATGTACAGTAATAGTCAGAAAAGTATTATAACTATCATTAACTATTTGAATGCCCAATAGTTGGGATGTGTTTTGATAAAGGTGACGCCGTACACCAGCTCTCGAGTGGCGCTCGCGGTTGTTCGCTAGCAACGGTCACGTGCCAAAGTCGAACACACCTGTTGTAGATCCTCATCATTGACTCACCTTCATGACTACACACACACACGAGCTCAGATCTCATTTGCATATGTGATGATGTCACGCAGCAGGTGAAGTCGCAGCGCGACGGACAGAAGAAGCGGAAACAGACCCAGAGCCCCAACGACGAGCCCGAGTCCAAGATGGGCAAAACCGAGTCGGCGAGGGAGAGGAGGGCCACCGGTACGAGCACACCGTGTCCCATGATGCCTTCTGCTTCCCCTGTGCGTGTGCGTGTGTGTTCATAAGTGTGTTGTGTTTCAGAAGCCGCCACAGAGGAACACAGGCGGGAGTCGGAGGAGGCGAACGAAGCCGCCGCTAGTGTATGTTCACGTTTGTTTCAGTCGTGCGTGTCGTTTACCGCTCCAGAAACACTAACGTTTGTCTCTCTCTTCAGGACTCCAGGCCAGAGGACGCAGGAGAGGGCGCCGGTGAGTCTCCTGCTCCACAAATATAGATTCAGTGCCGCCATAAACAATATACATCAGCTCACATGCGGATCACTTGCTCACAATAACGCCTTGACTTTCTCTCTCATCAGCAACATCCAATCAGGACGAGGGAGCTCAGGCCAAGGCGAAGCAGAGACTATCCCCTGCAACAAAATTCAGGAAGAGGAGGGGCTTCTTTGAAAGGTCAGGGGTCAAAGTGTCCGCTCACAGGTCAGGTTCTTTGCTGTCCGTGTGTGGTGTGTGTTCTGGGGTGTGTGAGGCTCACGCGTCTGTGCTCGCCCCCAGGGTGACGTTCGCCTGCTCCGTCTGCAAGTTTCGCTCCTTCTACAGCGAGGACATGAACGCCCACCTGGAGAGCAAGTTCCACAAGGACCACTTCCGCTTCCTGTCCAATCAGCTGTCGAAGCCCACCACCGACTTCCTGCAGGTGCGCTTCCCTCAACCCCCGCATCTTTCAGTTCTGCTTTGCCTGTGTTAGGAGGATCTGCCGTATCATATTCATAACGGTGTTCTCAGTGAGGCAGATTCATGCTAATAAAAACATAACGCTTCATTATAATAAAAAATGTGCTTGTAATCGCCTTCAAATCCCAGATCCAGTAACTGTGTCCCAGTGGAGTTTTAAATGTCAGATGGATTGGAACTCGTTTAGATTTATGGCTTTGCTTTTTCTAGCAGATTTAGGGTTCAACATGTTTCATATTATGTCAAATATTGTTCATAAATCATTCTGTGTTTTATAGGAGTATCTGAACAATAAGTTCAAGAAGACGGAGCAGCGAGTGAATCAGATGGAGAACCACAGCGCCACCATCTGTCAGGTGTTCAAAGAGCAGGATCTGACGCGAGGTACGTGTCCTCTCATGATGTCATTTCCTGTCGTGTAGTTCGCTGTGTGTTCTCAGGTGACACTAAAACACTTATCCACTAGTGTAACCCAAGTTGTGGACATTAGGGAAATTAGATTTTGTTGCTTTAAAAAGTAAATGTCATTTAATTTAATAAAAGATGGTTGGTTTGGTTATTGCGCTCGTTTGCGCCCTCTTGTGGCCTTATAGTAACTCTCTTCCTCTAACATTGAAAATACTTAAGAAATAAATTCGAATTGATGTCATGATGTCACTTCCTGTGTAGATCTGGGCATGGAGCACTTCATGAAGAAGGTGGAGGCGGCTCACTGCGCGGCGTGTGACGTGTTCATCCCCATGCAGTACATGCTGATCCAGAAACACCTCAAGTCCTCCGACCACAACTACAACCGCAAGGTACGACCCGCATCAGGTCGGTGTGTTGAGCTCCTGCGGAGGGGCTGGTCTGACCCGTGTGTGTGTGTGTGTGTGTAGGGCATGATGGAGCAGTCCAAGAGGGCCAGTCTGTCTGTGGCGCGCAGCATCCTCAACCACAAGGTCATCGGCAAGAAGCTGGAGAGCTACCTGAAGGTTCGTCTCAGCACTTCTCTCGTGTTTAGCCATTTGTGTGTTTTGATGATCAGTTTTACAGCCGTTTCCCCCGATATTTAAGCATTTTTCCTTTTAAAGAGTGTTTTGTTTGTTACTTTACTTGTATTCTTCACTCCTTAGCATATTAAACACGTCTTCATTTAATTTGAACATATTCATTTAGATTTGTTTAATGGCTTCAGTATTTCATTGTTCTCGATTTGTCCATTTATTTTGCCTATTTTTAAATTAATTTTTGCTGTTGTGAAAGTAAAAAAAATAAGATGTTTGTTATTATTTTTTGCAAATTATTATAAAAAAAATGACAGGTTACTCAGCTATTGAGTGGGATTGCGCCGATATGAGAATTTTAGCCGATAACAGATAATTCTTTATATTTAAAAGCCGATAATTGGGCGGTAAATCTAAATCCAAGAGCCTGATTACAAAAACAAGTTTCACCATTTAAAAGTGCTAAATCAGTGTTCTCAGTGTAATCTTATGTAGCTGATATGATGATATTTAGTGATTCCAGTCATATTTCATGTAATTTAAAATCATCGTCAACAGTCGAGTGTCTTATTTCGAGTGTCGGATCAACATTATTGATCCGCTTTAAGATGTCAGACACATTTTCTTACCGGGACGATAACGAGAGCATTAGAAATGAACATATATTGGCCGATACTGTTATATTGTGCATCCTTAATTATTGAGTTTAGCGTACAAATAACTAATAACGTTAATAATCTTTTACATTGCAGCGTTTGGTGAGTTGTTCATCTGTGCTCCACACACTCGTCACTCTTAATAAACGTTCACAATGTTTGATTCGTTGGTTAACGAGTTTCGCTTTTTGATTCGCAGGGCGAAAACCCGTTCAACGGTAACCAGGAAGACCAGGATCCCGAGGACTCCATGGTGATGGAGGTGTCTGAGGGCGATGTCACCAATGAAAGCGTGAATGAGCCCAAACAGGAAGAGGAGGAGCCTCAGGCTGAGGAGGCGGAGCCTGTCGCGGAAGCCGTGGGAAACGGGGCGGGGCATGACGAGGAAATGAAGATGGAGATGGGCGGAGCCACAGAGGAGGAGGGTGTGGAGGCGGGTGAAGGAGAGGAGGGTGTGGAGGCGGGTGAAGGAGAGGAGGAGGAGGAGGAGGGGGTGGAGGGAGTGGAGGTGGGCGAGGAGGAGGAGGCGGAGCTTGCCCTTAGCGCAGACGCAGAAGTGGCGGGAGATGCTAACGCTGCCGCTGCCGCCGCCGCCGCCGCGCCCGTCGAGTAGCCGTCGACTAAACCGCTGATTAGCATTCGTTCGGAGAGTCGGTTCTACATCCTATCCTTTTGAACTTTATATGAAAACTGACCCTGGGTCAGGGCAGATCTCCCAGAGTGCACTCTGCAGCCCGAGGACCAATCAGAATAGAGCAGTCGTCTTGTGTTCATCCAATCACGTGATTGCTCCGCCCCCTCTACGCCTGTGTCCCGTTTGGTCTGATTAGATGCGCGCGTGCGTCATGTGACTGTTGGTGTGCCTATCGAGATGTTTCAGTTTGTCACGTCTTTACACGCTGAAGTAAAACCTTTAATTTCCTTCTTTTTTTTGTTTTATTTGTTCATTTTTTTTTATTTGGTTTTATGGATGTGGCCTGTAGGAATTAAAGACTTTAATTTTCCAATTTCCACTCATTGTTTTTCTCTTGTGTTGAGGAAATAAATGTCTGTAAAGTGTTTTCTGAGTGAGTGTTTCTTCTTTCAGCTTGAGGAGTGTCTTTAACTGGGATTTGCTCTTTTGAAGTCGTTCTTTATTAAAAACGGCGTGTAAACAGAGATAAAACATTAATAAAAGGGACTGATGGAAATTCAGTGTTTTTGTTGTATATACTGAATAAGACATCTGTTGTCCTCAGTGTCCTCCTGCTGTTGAGTCTATGGTGGCTCTGCTGGTGGTTCACTGATAGAGGACAGTCTAAACTATCAACATTGCAAATTTGGAGTCTGTAACTTTATCCCTCTAGCGCCACCACCTGTCCAAATTAACACTCGGGTTTATGTTAATCACTGTTGAACCATAAGCGATAGAAACAAATTATAAAACACATTTTCCCTTCTGACTCCTCAAGACGATTCGACTCGGCCCTGTACCGCCATTTTGAAAAGAAAAAAAAATAAATACAGAGAACGTTCTTATTTGGTTCCCAACAAAATAACCAAATGGGAACCATATGCGAATGTTAGGGGTGTTTATTGGGTCACTCGCTGCCCTCCATCTGAATTCCACACGTCATCATAATCACGTGACTGGAACCCAGCTATTGATAATAATATCGTGACAATAAATTTTGTTAGTTTTATTTTACAAATATTTTTCAGTGGTGGAATGTACCGAAATAAAGTATAAACTGGATAAATGCTTGTTGTGAGTGAGAAATAATTGCACTAGCAGAACACTATAATAATATTGTTTAAAGCATAATTTCAAACTGCTATATGACGCTAATAGATTTAACAAATCAAAATTACCATTCATGACCTCTAATGCAAATATTAGCCATTAAAGACGTCAAAACTAATGGTGCTGCAAACAACTATTCTGGATCTGGTCACGTGTAAAGCAGTGTATAATGGGTCATGAGCGTGCGCATATTTATTATAAAAATAATATGAATCCAGCTATAACCGTTCTTATAATGCAGTACGTTACTTCATCACACACACACACACACACACACACACACACACACACACTATAGAGTCTGGCTTTATCACGAGTTCAGCAGATAAATGAAGGTTTTCAGCAGCAGAGGGAGCCCAACACACACACACACACACACACACACACACGTCTGGTTTACTATCTTTGTGAGGAGGACTCTCATAGACGTACTGGTTTTTATACTGTACAAACTGTATTCTGTCCCCTTACACTAACCCAAGCTCTAAACCCACCTATCACACACACACACACACACACACGATTACATCTCTCTCTCACACACATTCACATCACACACACTGCGATTGCCGGTGTGTCTCATTTACATCGATGAGGCTCCAGTTTTTGCATGTGCGCGTGCGTGTGATGGTTGTGTTTTCAGGGTGAATGTGAGCGTGCGTGAGTGTCAGTGTTACTTACAGTACATTCTTTAGCGTGTGTGTGTGTGACACGGAGTGAATTACATCATTTCTCGTGGGTAGATGTGCTCACGGATCCAAAAACAACGTGTGTGAGTGTGTGTGAGTGTGTGTGTGTGTGTGTGTGTGGGTGGGTGGGTGGGGTGATATTTCAGCAGCCTCCTCAAATCTGTACCAGATGATAATCAGCTCCATACGACATCAACACACACACACACACACACACACACACACACACAATAGTGTAGATAAAACAACAATAAAAAAAAACTAAGTATGACGAACAGAAATATTTGTAAACGTCACCCGCTGCATCCAATCAGCTGCGTGCTCAGGGGCGCTTAGCCCCGCCCTCACCTCCATCCCCCCACCCCCAGCAGCGCACAGGTGAGTGAGCGCGCGCACAGCAGCGAAGGGAGCGCGCCTGATGATCCACAGCGGTCGAGACGAGTACGAGCCGAACCGCGCGCGACATGAGCCTCGAGCCGAACGGTCCAGTTTGAGTCGATCAGAACCAGAGCCGAGCAGCCCGTGAGTGTTGTGTGTTTTACTCTGACTGACTGAGGTTTTACTGTGTGTTTTAACGAACTTTCCCGCACTTCTGGAGTTGTAGAGAAAGTGCTTCAGTTCCGCGGAGGGTTCGCCTTTGTTTAGCAGATTTACGACTCCGCTCTTATTAGATATAGAGAGTCTGTTTTGAGGAATAACTCGAGTGTTTATGAATATTGTGTGTTGTGTATAGCTGAAATATGCGACGCACCCACATCACCACACTCGGTGTTTGCTGGCTGTTTCACATTCATTAACGGTCAATGACGTGTAAGGATTTTCGACAGGGGAATTTTAAAATACGTAAAATAATTGCAATTGTTCAAACTTTAAGGATGCTGTGAACACATAAATTCACATTATAATGATAAATTAAGCGATTTTAGTGGGTTTTTGTTCAATCTCTGAATTGTACATGATATTTTAAAACTTTACATAACAGAAAAATGACATGACTATTATTGTTTTTTGAAAAGTTAAATGAGTACATGTATGGGAGAGCTGGTAAAATGCCGTAGGCGTCTTGTCATTGACCCAGACTTATCAGACTGACTGATAAGTGGAGACCAATCATACTTAAGATCATAAAAACTGCTCAAACTGCTATATTTTAAAAGCTATTATTATAAAACTCATGAGCGTTGTATTAATTTGATTTAATTTGTATTAATTTGATAGATGGTCAAAACAATGTTCACATTTACTCAAGACACCTCAGGCGAAAATATTGTTTATTTTATGCTTTGGTAAATGTTTTGATTTTTTTGTTAAATTTTGCTTCCAGACTAGTGGAGATAAAACAACCATATATATAAATATATATTTAAGTGTTTATTGTATTGCACTTTTGTCTATTTGCATTTGTAGATTTCAGTTACATTACGTTTTAACGGTCATTATCTCTAAATGAGTTTATATCCACTTCAGCATTACTCTCTTACACTAAAACTTACAGTTATATTCCTGTCTATATATTAAAGGTTTGTTCATATAACATTCACATGATTTCATACAACACGTTATTCCTTGAAACAAATGGTGGAAATGTATGATTTCTGTCTGTTGACAGTATTTTCTGATTTATGGAGTGATAAAAAGAGAAATCGGTAGAAACCTTCAACTCTAATATAACAACAAATTCAAACAATAATTTTCAACAAGTTTATTTTCTGGAACTGCATAAGTGAGTGAATATTAGCCTAATTTAAACCTAAAATTTCAGAAAACTACAATAAATGTACTATAATAAATCTTTGGAAAGTTTATTAGTCAACATGAAATCAACATTACGAAATATTATAATGATATGTGCATAAATAATGATGTACATGGATTTATAATAAAATGGCAGCATCTTATAACAAATAAAAATGTTCAGTTTTCATGGTGACTTATTATAATTATAATTATGTTTATAGAAATATTTCTACTCAACATAAATGTATTCCAGTGTGTCCAACGTTTGGTTGATGCTGTTTAATATGCGTGCTCGTTTATTATTCATGAGTAAACGAAAGACTCGACACACTTTGAACACCAATGTAAAATATTAAAATAAAAACAAGATGAATGATTGGCAGTAAGGCAGCCTGAAAGGATCATGTAAGAGCTTTTATAACATACAGAAACTCAAGTGACGTGTGTGTGTGTGTGTGTGTGTGTGTGTAGTAGATCTGCTATAAACTCAGTTTTCAGGTGTTTTTCTCGTCTGAATTGTTTGTGGGTTCAACTGCACACATGTTAGTTTCTCTCTCTCTCTGTGTGTGTGTGTGTGTGTGTGTGTGTGAGACAGACGGAAACTATCACACTAGTACCTTACCTTTGCAGATTCTGCTGCAGTGTGAAATGGCTTAAAGTTCACAGAGTGTGTGTGTGTGTGTGCGACAGGCTGCTGAGGGTGTGTCTTTCTCTAGTTACAAGTTCATTACTGTGTTGTTGTGATTCATTTTATCACTCACACACACAGATAACTGAAATCCTCCAGTGTGTTCGGTGTAAGTCTGTGTCTCTCTCTCTCTCTCACACGCACACACACACACACATACACACACAGATACAGTATCTGAAATCCTCCAGTGTGTGTGTGTGTCTCAGTTCTCCTTTCGTCTGCTCAGGAATGTTTTGCTTGGTTTTTATGGTTGATGATGAAACTTCCTCTGTTCTGTCATTCATGGTCCGGCTGAGCTGGAGTGTGTGTGTGTGTGTGTGTGTGTGTGTGTGTGTGTGTGTGTGTGTGTGTGTGCGTGTGTGCGTGCCTGCAGAACATCACCATCATCGATAGCTCAGCTGATACCAGCATATCCATCGTTTTAGTGAACTTTCGTCATTTTATTATTTGTGTGTTTAAAATGTTGCTTTTAGGTGTAATTGACTTTTAATTAATTTCCAGTTAATACTTTTAGTGCTTCAACTTATTAAGTTCTAATTTTTATGTAGTTTTTCATTTTCAACTTTTATTTCAATGTGCAGAAATGCTTTTAATAGTTAGTTAACAACAACACTGTTATAGCTAAAATAACCTGGACATTTTTTTTGTTAAAGGGATAGTTCACCCAAACTGTAAACTCAACCCCATCTTCAGAACACAAATGAAGATATTTTTGATATGAATTATTATATATTAGATGTGTGTGATTTAATCTGAGCGCTGGATCACTCCTCCATAGGCTTCTTGAGTTTGAAACTTGCCGGCCCAGAAAGTTATTAAAGACATCGTTAAAATAGTGCGAGTGACTACAAGTTTATTATGAACTTTGGTTCACTGAACGTGGTTTCTAGTCTGTCACACTTTTGGAGCATTAATTGAAGAAATGCGTGTACACGTCGCCTCTGAACGTCAGTGTGAGATCGTGAGCGACTTCTGCGTGGTAAAGGTTAGCGTGTGTTTCCTGAGCCGACACACTGTTTCACACACCATGAGGAGGATGTTTGTCCTTGTGTGGGTTGAATCTTGGGTATGTGAGATGATAAGGGTTAGTTACGCCGGGGCAGATGATTGACAAGCGCGGCAGCCAATCAGCACGCGTCTGAGCGGATCTGGCTGTGATTGGCTGAGGTGCGGTCTCTCCATCGCAGTGGGAAATGTTTTTCTTGTTTTGAGCTGCGGTCGAGTTACTCCGACGCGAGTGTGTGAGATGGATGGATGATCTCTAGTGTGGTTTTGTGTTAAACATGTTTGTTTGTGGTATGTTGCGTTAGTTGTGTGGACTTGGCTCAGTGAATCTCACAAAACTCTCAGGAAATGTAAAAGTCCAATAGATGTGCATGACTTTTACTGTAATTTAAAAAAGATCAATCTTATTTCTCAGTCTTTTATTTTAATTAAAGATGTGTATATATCTTGTTTTTTTATGTGCAGGGCATTATTATAACATGTGCTGATTTTAAAAATGAAAAATAACTCGTATTACAGTAACAAGAACAATCAGTGACAATAACAAATCAGTGTTTGTCATGAAAATAATGTCACTGTTATAAAACCGTGTTCATTTTCTTTCAATACTAATAATCTGTCATTAATGTGAAGAAAAAGATTTAGGCCTGCTTTTAAATTAAATTAATTTATGTCAATTACACACACATATAAAAATGTGACCATTTTGAATTATAACTGGATGATTTTATTACAATATATATTTAAATATATATTGTAATAATTTATATATATATATGTATATCACAAATAAAGGCTATTTTAATGAAAATGTATTTTTTGTGCAAATTCTTATAAAAAAAAAGATTTAGGACTGTTGTTTATGTACAGTATATCAGTTTTATTGTACTGTCTTTAATTTATGCAGATTTAAATAAAGTAAAAATAAATAATTGTATTACAGTTTAATAATAAATGAAAAAAAAAAAAAACTCATCAGTAAAACATCCAGATGCAAAATCTGCCTTAAAATGTGTTTATTTGTTATGAAAATGTTGCAAATGCTTATGGTTGTACAAACAGTTCTTCATGCAAATATAATTTGATATCTTTTCTTTTGTGGATCTGATCAGACTGAATCGTTGATTATTCTCTCCTTGTGTTTGCCACAGTACATCGGATGCTTCAGACCGAAGGTTCGCATCTGCATGACTCCATTAGTGACCTCTGACACGCCAAGGCCCCGCCCCTTCAGATCCCAGCCAATCACATGTGCCGCTGCCTTCCGCGGCCCAATCGCTGTCCGCCACGATGGTTTGCTACGACAACATGAAAATAGAGTTCTTCTACAATCAAAGCATGAAGAACATCAGCGAAACGTGGAGGACGAAAGACATTGTTGTGGTTTCCCTGGGACTTCTGGTTTGTTTTTTTGTGATTTTCGCCAACATCATGGTCATGTTGGCCATCTTCATGAACCGCAGGTTTCATTATCCCATTTACTACCTGCTGGGAAACCTGGCGGCCGCGGATCTCTTCGCCGGCGTCTCCTACATGTACCTGATGTTCCACACCGGCCCGTGGACCATCAAGCTTAGCATAAATCAGTGGTTTGTCCGGCAGGTAAGGCGGTGGTTTGGGCGTGTCTGGGATTGGGGTTTAATGAGTAACTGGTTTAGTAATAGATTCAGGCTGATCAAGCTGTTAATTGTTGAATATTCCTGAGTTAAGGACATCTGAAATCTTAAGTGAGGAATTCTGGGAAAAAATATGCTATCTTAGTTTTTATCAAAGTAATTTCCATTTTTCCCAAAAAATAAATAAATAAATAAACAAAGAAAATTAACTAAAAACCACCAAAATAAATATAAATTAGAGCCCGACCGATAAAGGATTTTGAAGGCCGATACCGATACAAATATTTTGGGGTTTTAAAATCCGATATATCGGCCGATATTTTATTTATTTATTTTAAACTGGACATGATAGTCACAAATGTTGTCATGCTTATTTGAGTTAAGAGAACTGATGCGGATGTTAATTGTTATTCAAGCGATGTATGTGTCGTGACCAACTCAACGAGTGTAGAGCGCCCTCTGGTGGACAAACTATACAACTCCAACACTCGTGACATGGTTCAAGCGTGTTTTGTCCGTTTTTATTTTGTTTTTGAAATATTAATTTATCGGCCATTATAACCGCCAATACCGATAGTTTTGAAAATGCCTAATATCGGCCGATAATATAGGTCTGCCGATATATCGGTCTGGCTCTAATATAAATGTATAAAGAGAGCTCAATATCGTCACGATTCCTGTCTTGTGTTCTTCTTGACTTGTGCTGATTTGAGTTATTTCCTGTTCCGTGCCATGTTTTGTAGTCCTTTGTAGTTTTTCTGTAACGATGAGGCTAGGATGAAGCAGAGAGACAATCCAAATCCAAGCACTATTTTAATAAAATGAACATCCAGGGCAAACAAACATGGAGACAGCTACAAGCAACCACGCTTTAAATACACAGACAAACAAGCTAAACGAGATAACGAGGAGGCTGGGCTAATTAGACACACCTGGGGAGACTCATCAACAAGAAAAACTACAAAACAAGGAACAGGAAATAACTCAAATCCACACAAGATATGAAAAACACAAGAAAGGAATCGTGACAAATATCGTGCCCATGATGGGGAAGTGTAATGTGATTTAGTCTTTTTTAGTGTGAGTAGTGTCTAAAACAAGGAAAAGTGCACACCTGGATAATGCACATAATTCACCGAAAAACCACAGTGTGGAATGTTGGACTGGACTGTCACAGCTTTAATTATATAGAAGAAGAGAAGAGCCAATGCTGGAGGGAAACGTTCTCCTTAAAGTGTGTAGTACGGCATTTAGAAAGCAACTACTGAGGTCCTCTACAGTTATGTGTGTGTCGGTGTGGTCTAATAAAGTTATCCTGCCGCTTCCAAGCTTTATAAGGGAAAAGATGCATTGGGACTGGCATTGTGAACTCAATTGGGGTGTGTCAGGACCTACTCATTGTCGTTTTCCAGCGCTTTGTGTGAACACGGCTTGTCTTTTTTGTGTCTCAGGGTTTGATCGACACCAGTCTGACGGCGTCGGTGATTAATCTGATGGCCATCGCGCTGGAGCGACACCAGACCATCTTCACCATGCAACTGCACAGTAAAATGACCAACCACAGGGTCGTGCTGCTCATCATCAGCATCTGGGTCATCGCCATAGTGATGGGTCTGGTGCCGACTTTTGGATGGAACTGCGTGTGCGACATTAGCGCGTGCTCCACCATGGCTCCGCTCTACAGTCGCGGGTACCTGGTGTTCTGGGCCGTGTTGAACCTGCTGATCTTCACGGTTATGGTGGCCATCTACACGCGCATCTTCATCTACGTGCGCCGCAAGAACCACCGCATGAGCCAGCACACCTCGCAGGTCAAACACAAGGAGACGGTGGTCAACCTCATGAAGACCGTCTTCTTGATCTTGGGTAAGACGGGTCCTCGTTTCTGACCGAATGTGATGCAACACGTTTTCTAACGTCCTCCGTCAAATTCATTGTCATTGTTTATCTATATATATTTATGTTTATCGTTATAATTGTAGTTATTTTATAGATCTGTTATAGTTATTGCTGTTTTATCATTATAATTGTAGTTATATATAACTAGGGCTGTCAGTTTAACGCGTTATTAACGGCGTTAACGCAAACCCATTTTAACGGCGTTAATTTTTTTATCGCGCGATTAACGGTCTTTTTGTCCTAGCAAACTTTGCAGCATGCGTCCTGATCCATTTCGGCGTCTCGCGCTCGTCATCCACTCAAAGCCGGCTCGCAAGCCCAAACGTGTGTTTGTGGTGTGCCTGTTGTTTTGTTTACGGTCTAGCTAGATCCGCTTGCGCTTTGGTCGAAGAAGCAACAAAACGTCCTCGCGCGGCACAAGCCATTGAAATGAAAGGGTTCAGAGCTAGGGTTGGGTATCGAGAATCGAGTATCGATTGGAACCGAGACTAACTTTTCGTTTTTCCCGGAATCGTTCAAAAGTTAAAATTTCGATTCCTAGTTTCGATATTCACAGTCCGCCGAGCGGAAGAAGAAACTGCTGGACAACACCAACGAAGAAGCGTCTACCGGAAGTGTTGGCATAACCGCGCGAGTCGAACATGAGTAGCTTACGTCGGCGATCCAAAGTGTGGCTTCACTTTTCTAAAAATAACGAAATCTCGGCAAAATGCAAAATTTGTGACAAAAGGAGTATTTCCTTCAGAAAGACCGTTGGTTAGCAAGGTTAGCAAACTTATTTGACCCCGCCTCTTAAAAGAATCGGAATCGAGAATCGTTAGGAACCGGAATCGAAACAAAGAATCGGAATCGTTCAAATTCAAACGATACCCAACCCTATTCAGAGCGCAGCGCGAGGATGTTTTGTGCCGCACACACTCGTTTCGGCTTGCGAGCCGGCCAAATAGTAACGTTACGTTTCGAGTGGATGACGAGCGCGAGACGCCGAAATGGATGCCCTAAAATTCTGAATGGAAAGTTTACTTTTAAAAAGTTGCCAAATTGTCCCATTGACAAGACCAAGTGATCTGTGTTTTGTCGTTGTGAACTGAGCGATCATCATCGCAGCACTTCCAGTCTGAAACACCACTTGATGATGGCCAAGGAAACACACACACACACACAGATGATGCGAATTCTCCACCCCCTCGTCAATATCAGGACCTCATCAGTATTTCCTTCACCCTTTTATTGATAGACAGTGTTATTATGTGAGAGATTATTTATAAATGTTAGTGTGAAATTGAACACTATTCCAATGTTATTTTCGATACTAATAAAAAAAAAACATTCGCACTAAATAAGCCGATCCACTTTTCCATGTTGACAAGAGCATTAAAATGAGAAAAATTAATGCAACAAAAAGAAATCAAGAGACATTTAGAATAGATAAAAATGTGCAATTAATCGCGATTAAATATTTTAATCGTTTGACAGCACTATATATAACCATTTCTAGGGTTTACAAAGAATGGTGTGTAAAGGGAAACACATCCAGTATGGGTCAGTCCTGTGGGCCAAAACGCCTTGTTGATGCGAGAGGTCAGAGGAGAATGGGCCGACTGATTCAAGCTGATAGAAGAGCAACTTTGACTGAAATAACCACTCGTTACAACCGAGGTATGCAGACAACACACACAACCTTGAGGCGGATGGGCTACACCAGCAGAAGACTCCACCGGGTACCACTCATCTCCACTACACATAGGAGAAAGAGGACACAATCTGCAAGAGCTCACCAAAACTGGACAGTTGAAGACTGGAGAAATGTTGCCTGGTCTGATGAGTCTCGATTTCTGTTTAGTACAGTCGTAAACAGAATGAGAACATGGATCATCATGCCTTGTTCCCACTGTTGGGCTGGTGGTGGTGGTGTAATGGTGTGTTTTCTTGGCACACTTTAGGCCCCTTAGTGCCAATTGGGCATCGTTTAAATGCCACGGCCTACCTGAGCATTGTTTCTGACCATGTCCATCCCTTTATGGCCACCATGTCCCCATCCTCTGATGGCTACTTTCAGCAGGATAATGCACCATGAATCATTTCAAATTGGTTTTTTTGAACATGACAATGAGTTGACTGTACTAAAATGGCCGCCACAGTCACCAGATCTCAACCCAACAATTGTAGTTATATAGTTCTGGTTATAACTGTAGTTATATAGTTCTGGTTATAAATAGTTATATAGTTCTGGTTATAAATAGTTATATAGTTCTGGTTATAAATAGTTATATAGTTCTGGTTCTTCGAGTCTTGGAGGCCTCAGGTTAGTAACCCTGAAAACAGTGCAGCTGCACATTAATTCGTAATCAGATAATGTGGTTTGTTTTGTATATCCGGCAGCACTTGTGGAGACACATTATCAGTGGTTTCATCGTGTTTTAGTTCGACCTTAGTTAGCACCCGCGGTCTGAGTGTGTTCAGTAAACTCTTCTTCTGGAGAATAACACACTGCAGATCTGGGGCAGGAAGGCCTGTGCGGGCTCGTCTAACCGGACCTGCGTGTTTTCATTATCTCTCCACACTTCACCCTCCCCGAGAGCGAGCGGCGAGTACGTGCATGTCCTGAGTCTGAGCGCATGTCACGCCCGCTCGCGCTCGCGTTCAGGGAATGTTGACACACACACACTCTGCCACACTTCCTGGAAACTTAAGCTATGTGAAGTCTTGGAAGGATCCCATAAACACACACACACACACTTAAGGTGCTTCCTGAACGTACATCTGAGAACACTCGACTACAGGAAGTGTTGCATTAGCGTCTGAATGCTGCAGCGTTCATCCATAAAGCACATTCAAACATGGAGGGATTAGGCCTGATCATCTTTAGAGTGTTAAAGCAACAGTGTGGATGTAAGTGATACAAGTTAAGCTTTAGTTTCACTTCACCATTCCTCCTCTGACCGTCTATTGTCAAGTCAGCTTTATTTCTACAGCGCTTTGTTCAACACAGATGAGTTCAACGCAGCTTCACCGTGATGAGCAGGACAGGAACAGAATCAAGGACTTCATCAATTATAAGACTCGTGTCCGGCACACACTATTTCTACATATCAAAAACTATTTCTGGTGTTTGAATAATTTTAGGTTTGACTGTAATCATTTGCCTGTAAAAATAAAAATAATGAAGTTCAGTTAAAGAACATGCACTACAATTAGCCAAAATGAGAGTTGCCGCGCAGATCAGCAGAGGCCGACTTCATGAATCATGTGATGAGACTGACGAGACGATGGTTTGGTCCCAAAGCGCATATTTAAGAGAGTTTGTGATTGTTCTGAATCTGTTTCGTTGTTAAGAATAATAGTGAACCCACCATTCAAGCAATTGCCGCCCAAGCAAGCATTTTCAGTTCATTCCTGTGGAAGCTTTCAATTTCGAAATTGTAAAAAAGTTATTAATTTAGTTCATTTATGTATATAGCCATTCTGGAGTGAACCGTGATGGTGTCAATACAGGAGATCAATAATATTGTTGAATATTAAGTTATGTCCCCAGCTAAGCAAGCCCAAACTCCCTGTACGCTGCATGTGTGTGACGCTCTGGTGCTCTTCCGCAGGTTGTTTCGTGGTGTGTTGGACGCCGGGCCTGGTTCTGCTTCTGCTGGACGGTCTCTGTGATCACTGCAACGTCCTGACGTACGAGAAGTTCTTCCTGGTGATGGCCGAGTGCAACTCCTTCATGAACCCCATCATCTACTCCTACCGCGACAAGGACATGCGCGACACCTTCAAACGCATCCTCTGCTACCCGTGCCGGTCGTCCCAGCGGACGGGCGAACACTCGGGCGTGCGCTTCAACACGCTCGAGCAAGAGGTACTCTCCGAGAGCGACGGGGGCCACAACAACAGCGTCAAACCGCCACTCAAGCGCCCGCTTTAGCACCAGAACTCGCGCGCTACATCTGCGAGAGGCAGCCATGCTGTAAACATGCCAAAGATGATGTTCTTCTGTTGTAGTTTTGTCTTATTTTCCAGTACAAACATCGAATCATTTTTAAATCAAGATACGTTTTATAGAGAAGCAAAGTTCCTGAAGATATTAAGTCTGAAGTGAAGTGAGTTTGTGCTTGAAATACAAAATATCTTCGGAAGCTTGTTCACGGCACTGAGTTTAAAAAATATAGAAGTAATTCTGACTTTTTATCTTGCAAAAAAGTGAGAATTGCGAGAAAAAAGTTTGAATTGCAAGTTTAAAAAAAACGATATTGCGAGAAAAATGTCAGAATTGTAGAGATAAACACAATTGTGAGAAAAAAGTTAAAATTGCGAGATAAAGTTAAAATTGCAAGATAAAAAAAATCGATATTGCGCGAAAAAAGTCAATTGTGAGATATAAACACAATTACGAGAAAAAAGTGAGAATCGCAATACAAAGAAATCACTATTGCGAGAAAGTTAAAATTGCAAGATAAAAAAATCGATATTGCGAGAAAAAAGTCAGAATTGTAAGATATAAACACAATTACAAGAAAAAAGTGAGAATCGCAATACAAAGAAATCGCTATTGCGAGAAAAAAGTCAGAATTGTAAGATCTAAACACAATTGCGAGACAAAAGTGAGAATAACAATACAAAGAAATCGCTATTGCGAGAAAAAAGTCAGAATTGCAATATAAAAAGTGTGAGATATAAACTCACAATTGCGAGACAAAAGTGAGAATCGTAATACAAAGAAATCGCTATTGCGAGAAAAAGTTAAAATTGCAAGATAAAAAAATCGATATTGCGCAAAAAAAGTCAGAATTGTAAGATATAAACACAATTACAATAAAAAAGTGAGAATCGCAATAGAAAGAAATCGCTATTGCGAGAAAAAAGTTAATTGCAATATAAAAAAATCGATATTGCGAGAAAAAAAGTCAGAATTGTGAGATAAAACCACATTGCGAGGAAAAAAAGTGAGAATTGCGAAAAAAGTGAAAATTACTTAATAAAAGTCTCATTTGCTAAAAATATTCGCAACTGTGAGAAAGTTTCAATTACGTTTTTATATTTTTTTTTATTCCAAGCTTCCATAAATATCTGCCAACAGGGTCTGAGAAATGAACTCAAAGACAGAACGAGTGTATTTCTCTGACCCTCTGACAGATATTAGTTTTAAGCCAAAACTCTGTCATGATTTCTCCAGGAACATCTTGATTTAAGAGCGTTTAGATGTTTGAAATCAGTTTGTTGCAGTGAAAGATCTAGAAACATCGTAGTGTTTGTGTGTGTGTTCCTTGTAAAGGGCATTTTAGCTTCGCTTCTTGATTTGTACACTAACCGCTACACACACACACACACACACAGCTCGACTGCTCTACGCCTGACCGCTACAGCTCGCATGCACACACACCGCGCGTCTGTGTCCGTCCAGCTAGTGCTCGTGTCAACCTGTGTGTGTGAGAGAGAGAGACTGTGTGTGAAAAAGAGAGTGTGTGTGTGTGTGTGTGTGTCTAACGGCTCTTCTCTTGTGTGTGTGTGTGTGCAGAGGAGACGGCGTGTGTGTGTGTGTGTGTCTAACGGCTCTTCTCTTGTGTGTGTGTGTGCAGAGGAGACGGTGTGTGTGTGTGTGTGTGTGTCTAACGGCTCTTCTCTTGTGTGTGTGTGTGCAGAGGAGACGGTGTGTTTGTGTGTGTGTGTGTGTGTGTGTGTGTGTGTGTGTGTGTGTCTAACGGCTCTTCTCTTGTGTGTGTGTGTGCAGAGGAGACGGTGTGTTTGTGTGTGTGTGTGTGTGTGTGTGTTTGTGTGTGTGTGTCTAACGGCTCTTCTCTTGTGTGTGTGTGTGCAGAGGAGACGGTGTGTTTGTGTGTGTGTGTGTGTGTGTGTGTGTGTGTGTGTGTGTCTAACGGCTCTTCTCTTGTGTGTGTGTGTGCAGAGGAGACGGTGTGTTTGTGTGTGTGTGTGTGTGTGTGTGTGTGTGTGTGTGTGTGTCTAACGGCTCTTCTCTTGTGTGTGTGTGTGCAGAGGAGACGGCGTGTGTGTGTGTGTGTGTCTAACGGCTCTTCTCTTGTGTGTGTGTGTGCAGAGGAGACGGTGTGTGTGTGTGTGTGTGTGTCTAACGGCTCTTCTCTTGTGTGTGTGTGTGCAGAGGAGACGGTGTGTTTGTGTGTGTGTGTGTGTGTGTGTGTGTGTGTGTGTCTAACGGCTCTTCTCTTGTGTGTGTGTGTGCAGAGGAGACGGTGTGTTTGTGTGTGTGTGTGTGTGTGTGTGTTTGTGTGTGTGTGTCTAACGGCTCTTCTCTTGTGTGTGTGTGTGCAGAGGAGACGGTGTGTTTGTGTGTGTGTGTGTGTGTGTGTGTGTGTGTGTGTGTGTCTAACGGCTCTTCTCTTGTGTGTGTGTGTGCAGAGGAGACGGCGTGTGCTGCAGGACTCGTGGGTCGTATGTAGACTTGCTTGCTTTTAAATCCTCTCGATCAGACTCTAATCACTCGATGTCTAACACCTGAACTCTGATTCGCTCTGAGATTCTCCGTCACTAACACACACTCACACACACACACTAACCGCTCCGATGGTCATGTGATCTGAGTCGTACATGCGTCGCTCCTTCTGCACGCAGTCACTGAGCAGCTTGGGGTTTTCATCACTGTTTTTATCTTCTCAGTTCCAGTAAACCGTGTGTGTGTGTGTGTGTGTGTGTTTCTGGCTAGCAGATGTGCCGCGCTCACTGCTGCAGGCGTGTGTGTGTGTTAATCAAGTAAATATTTGCACATGTGTCGCTGTCGCGTGCATAAAACATTGCACGCGAACACACACACACACACACACACACAGGTGGTTTTAATCGTGTTACTTCAGCTCTAGCACATGCTGTACTAACCAACCATTGCGTGTTTCCCATCATGCATTTAAACACACTCAAAATGTCCCTGGTTTGTAAATGGGTGTTTTCAAGCTTTTGACGGTTGTATTGTACGTTGTGTGTGTGTGATCGGAGTCTCTCATCTGAGGGAATCTCATCACATCTCCCTGAATACACTATCAGTAACTCTTCTGTTACAGCGTTATTAATATTACATGTGCATAACTAATGTTAATAGCTTTTGATCTTAAACATGTTTGTTAGTTCATAAGTGTCAGCCGTGTGTTCTTGATCCAATCATGTGTTTTTAATCGACCAATGAGACGCACACTCTGATATCTTGTTCTTGCGTTCTGATTGGCTGTTTGTGATTGATGTTTTGGATGATGATTATCCAGACACGCGCTGATGACAGTGGTGTGTGTGTGTGTTCGCTCTCGTCTGCGATGATGTCTGGTGATGTTAATAAAGGTGCTTCCAGAGCTTCTGTCTGTGATCTTCATGTTCAGCGCCTCGCCATTGCATTAATGAGATCTCCCCAAAGCGGACGCATGCGGAAACTGGTTTAGTGTGGACCGGGAAACCGGACGTGTTTGAAAACGATGGCGTAAGTTTAGATGTTTATAGCGGGATCGAGCCTGTCACTTCACACACTCTTCATATCACAGTCCTGCACACACACTCGCATAGACGGACCGCCAGTGAGCCAGAAGAGTCCTGCCATAACGTGATGATTAATCCTTCGGTTGATTAGTTGTTCGCCTAGTTAAACACCTCGGGTTGTGTTTATTTTCTTCTAATAGGGTTGAGAAATAAGCAGATCTAGCACTGTAAGCAGTCGAGCTCTCCTTCCATGAAATGCGAAATACCTCTAGTTTAGTTTTCAGTTACCCACTGTAATTCACTGGAGGAGCCAGGACATGTTTAATATACCTCAGATTGTGTTCGTCTGAAAGAAGAGTGTAATATACATCTAGTAAATCATGGGCTAATTTGAACTTTGGGGTGATCATGCCTTTAAAGGGTTAGTTCACCCAAAAATGAAAATTCTGTCAGTATTTCCTCTCCCTCATGTTGTTCCAACCCCGTAAGACCTTCGTTCATCTTCACAACACAAATTAAGATATTAAGATCGCTCCTGCATACTAGTCCATAGGCTTCTTGAGGGAATGACTCGAAAAGTCATTAAAGACATCGTTAAAATAGTCCAAGTGACTACAGGGGCTCAATCTTAACTTTATCAAACGACGAGAACACTTTTGTGTGCAAAAACAACAAAAATAACGACTTTATTTCAACTATTGGTTTATTTCTCCCTCTGCGCGAGTCAGGTTACTAGTTTAATAGCGTAAGCTTCTGTTATTGTACGTCACACGCATCACACACACATGACCAGCGTCGGCCAATAGTGAGCCTACGTGTGACGTAGCTTTACGCAATCACACTACGCTAACTGACTACAGGCTCATGGAGAAGGAAGTGAATAGTTGAAATAAAGTCGTTATTTTTGTTGTTTTTGCGCACAAAAGTGTTCTCGTCGTTTGATAAAGTTAAGATTGAGCCCCTGTAGTCACTTGGACTATTTTAACGATGTCTTTAATGACTTTTCGAGGACAGCAAGAGTCATTCCCTCAAGAAGCCTATGGACTAGTATGCAGGAGCGATCTTAATATCTTAAATATCTTAATTTGTGTTCTGAAGATGAACGAAGGTCTTACGGGGTTGAACAACATGAGGGCGAGTAAATACTGACAGAATTTTCATTTTTGGGTGAACATGCCTTTAATGTAGACGTAGTAGCATTGGGGTGCGTTTAGACCAGCGGATCGTCTCCGTTTGGTCCGAGAAGCGTCCCCGTCCTAAAGCAGTCTGGGAGGATTGATTGATTCTGGGATCTGTGGCTTTAAGCACGTCTTCGGTTGCCTTTCCTTCACGTCTGCTTGGGTGTGAGGTCATCTGTGTGGAAAGACTGCTTAACGGTGATTTGCAGCCAGTGTTTGTCGGCTCTTTGTGTCTCAGGCTCGCAGGGCTCGTGATGGAGGTGGAGGACCGGAGAACGGAGGACCGGTGAACGAAGGAAAGGTGGTGCTGAATGACGCAGAGAAGATGCTGGAAGACTCTGAGAGCTGAGCCACGATTGGCTGAACGAGCTGTCAATCAATCCCTCTCAGTGCGTTTCTCTGAGCATCAATGAAGAGACTGTGTGTGTGTGTGAGCTCAAACTGTGAATGAATTGAGTGTAAATATAGTTTTTATTTTATTAAAGTCTTACTGGTGGAGTTTATGCATGGTTTTGTGTTTGATTAAACACACATTAATTGTGCACCAACGTTTGAGTTCACACAAAAACTGGTGTAATTGTAGTATTTTCGATGCCACAACAAAAACTAACACAAACATGCTCTTCTGTTTAACAATATTAATATTAGAACCAGAGCTGGGCAACAATTAGTCACATCCAAAGTAAAACTGTGTGTAATTATTTTGTATATAAATGCACAGATTCATTTTAGAAATAGTTGTTTGTATATACTGTCTATAAATAATTTGTATTATATATTAATATTGTATACATAAATGACATTTTTCTTAAATGTATACATGCATGTGTGTGTATTTAAATATACAAAATAATTAAACACAGTACACACATGTGATGTAAACAGTTTTATTTTGGATGTTATTAATTGCAATTAATCGTTGCTCAGCACTTATTAAAACAAATATTAACAGCCTAAATTATAACAATGGCATAAAGTCTTTAGATATTACTCACTTAAATGGATTGTGTCAAGTTTTTCAACTTTCAAATGTTCTTATTAAATCATGTTTGAAACATTTTTAGCAATGTACTAAAGCATACTAGAAATATGATAACCATCCTAAATCGTTAGAATCATAGCAACATCTTAAAACATGTTAGCAGTGTGCTAACAGTTATGCTAACAATGTGCTAATTCGTTGTAGAAACATGTTAGCAACAATCTAAAACGTGTTAACAACTAATAGATCTCTAATAGATCTATCAGATAGTTCTGATAGACTATTGCCTTCAAACTTTAAAACTACTTTAAACTTCGAGCTTTTAAATCGAGTTCACTTCCTGGTTCTTCTCAAGCCTGCATCAAAGTTTGCCTTGACGCGTCAGTTTGGCGCATTCCTCTATAAATGTAGGGTTGCGCTCTTTTATTGTCGAATCATTCTATAATTTAGATGAGTCAAGCTCTGAACATGGATTATTATGAAGTGATAAAACACGAAGGTCCGGTTGAGTCGGGTCATCTGGAGCTCGACTGGATCTGGGCGCAGGACCTGATGATGTCAGCGATGACGTGTTACACTCTTAAAGGGACACTCCACCCTAAACCAACTTTTTTTTAGTTAATGATCTCTAAGAATGTTTTTTTTTTTAATGCTGATAATTGATTAGAGTAACTTTTTTGACATTTGGGTATAAAGTGTTTTATTTCTACAATATATGGTGTAAAAACGTCTTAGTGCTTCAGGTTGAACGGTGGCTACTGCAGTTGAATTTTCCTATTGGATGTTTGCGGTTCTTAGTGACGTACGCAGGTCATTGGTACGAGCTTCTATGATAGAAGGAATGGGTGGATATTTCACTTGGCATTTCTGACTGGCTGTCGGCCATCTTGGTTTGGAGAAAACATATTCCACATACAAAGGCTGATGTGTCCTCTAAGCCTCCACTAGTGACCTCTATACGTGAAAGGATTCATATTTGTTGAGAGAAAATATAATCGGAGCGCTGTTTTTAATTGTCTTTATGATGTTGTTTTTAATTGATGAACGTTGAGAAAACGTTCTGGGAACAACATCCTCGGAATGCTGATAGACATTACAAATGTTACGAATAACGTTCATTATATTACTGTTATCTGCTGAATGTTAACGTTATGGTCTCGGAATATATTCGAAAGAAAATCTCGAAGAATGTTATATTGAGAGTAAAAATAAGCCAGACAGCAAACTGACATTGAATCAACGTGGAAACGACGTCTCTCATGATCTGGCATTGTTTTGCTCATCGAATTAACGTTGAACCAACGTCAGACGCGGCATACTTCAAAACTAAATGAAAATCGAAAATTGGTTTGCTTTCATAACGTTGAAACAACGTTGATTTCAAGTTGATTTTCCGTTAGTTTTGAAAGAATGACGCGTCTGACGTTGGTTCAACGTTAATTCGATGAGCAAAACAATGTCGAATCAACGTTGTTTCGGAGTCATGTTTCCACGTTGATTCAATGTCAGTTTGCAATCTGGGAAGGTCATTAGAGTGTTGTATTAACATTAAAGTTCTAATCACGACAAGAAACATTTTAACGTCTTAGAAACTGCGAATCACAACGTTTTTAGATCATAAATTTGTTAGCTGTGGAAGTAAACAAATCGTTGTGTTGATTCTTGGATCAAGAACGATTATTTCCTGGTGGAGAATCTCTTCTGCAGCTCTGACATCTTCCGGCCGTCGCCTAGCAACAGTTGCTTTGGAGACAGCGATGCTCTTCTGTTGTTGCCGAGCGGCAGCGCCAACACCTTCTTCTTCTTCTCCTTCTTCTTCTTTTTCTGCTTCTCCTTCTTCTTCTTCTGCGGAGAGATCGCCCCCTGGAGCGCCTCCCAGGTCATGACGGGTCTCACGTCGGATCCAGATCCCGACTTACGGGTCTTTGAGGAGGATACACCCATTCCAGCCTGACTGAGAATACACACACACTTTTTTTTAGTTTTTTGCGTTCAAATTAATATACCCTATGTATTATTATTGTAAATATTACGTCACTCTGAAACACTCTAAATTAGTACCCAGATAGCAAACTGACATTGAATCAACGTGGAAATATGACATCGAAACAACATTGATCTGACATTGTTTTGCTCATCGAATTGACATTGAACCAACGTCGGATGCGTCATTCTTTCAAAACTAACGGAAAATCAACTTGAAATCAACGCGTTGTTTCAACGTTATGAAAGCAAACCAATTTTCGATTTCATTTAGCTTTGAAGAATGCCGCGTCTGACGTTGGTTCAATGTTAATTCGATGAGCAAATCAACGTTGTTTCAATGTCATGAGAGACGTCGTTTCCACGTTGATTCAATGTCAGTTTGCTGTCTGGGTAATGAGTTTTACTCATCTGCAATTCGTCCAGGACGTTTCCTGTTAGATGTCACATGGAAAAAAAATGATTGTGATTTTAACGGTAAAAGTCCGGTTAACAATTGGTTAATAGTTGGTTAACAGAAAGTTTCCGTACCATATATGGTGAATAACTGTGAATAATTTTACAGTAAAATAGCGTTATGTTTACAGTTTTTGGACATGAAGAAGAAAAAGCCATTGGATAATATTAGGGCTTGGGCGCCGCGTTGCATTCTGGGACGTGGCGGCCATGTTGGAGGCTTCGCAAATGTAAACATAGGCTACCAGCAAATCGAATGAGGAGAAGCAGCTGAGTTGGGAGAAAGAAAATAAAAAAGATGTTAAAATACCCAAAATGATGCGGAATTTACCGGGATACGTTTAATAGGGAAACCAGGGACCGGTGTGTGGATAAAACGGCACTTTTAACGGGTTGGATCCATTTGAAATTTCCAACAACCGGACAAAGGTAAACTGCGCTCCACCTAGCTGCTAGTTTAGTGACTAACCATTCACGTATGTAACATTCTTTTAACTATGTGTTTCAGAATTGTAGTTAGTAACGTTAGCTGTTTTAAGCACTTAAACTTAAGTTAGTAAGCAAAACAATGCTTAAAGCAAGAGGGTAACGGTTTAGCAACAGGACAACAGGTCCGATTAAAGGGTTAATGTTATGAGAATATTAAAAAACGGGATATTTTACAGGAATATACTAAAACGGGAAGACAGCGGGAAAAGAGATCAAGTACGTGAAAGACCCGTAAAAAAACGTGAGGGTTGACAGCTAACGTTATCTGTCCGGATTACCCTGTTCCCACTGTTTGCCGACTCTTTGTTGGAAATTTCATATCCAAACCGTTAAAAGTGCCGGTTTAGTCCACATACCGGTCATTGGCTTCTCTATTTAACATATCCCGGTAAATTCCACAACCTTTTAGGGATTTTAACATCTTTTTTTCTTTTCTTTATCCCAACTCTGCTGCTTCTCCTCGTTCGACTTGTATGTTTACGTAAGCCTCCAACATGGCCGCCACGTCAGTGATGACGTCATGATGCCCAAGCCCTATTTACAGTGAAAAAACGTAAATTGACATCCCCACAATTCCCTGCGTGACACTTCACATTTGATATATTTTGCTGAAATAACTGTTTCTTCATAGTTTTTCCTAATCTGTTGCATGTTTTGAATGCCGTGTGTCACCATGATGGTGTTCAGTGTGTGTGTGTGATCTGTGAATCACCGCTGTGATTGTGTGCTAAACAGATATTAGTTCTTCACTATGTCAGTAAATTAACATCAGATAATGAAACAGATAGATTTTTTTACTGTAAATTTAAGTTGGGTCTGTTAAACGTATATAAATAAATATTGCTACTGTAAATATATGCAAGGTCACAGATGCTGTTTTTTTAACGTAAATTTAATGGATTTCTTTTACAGTGTATAGACATTTATAAGATTTACAATATAGCTATGTAAAACTGTCTTTTCTAAGATGTTTATCAGATGTTTTTACACGGCAGATGCTCTCAGATTATCCGATCTAGCAGATATCTTACACGCACCTGTGCTATCAATGTCAATGAGGAGCACAGACTGGAAAACAGTTCAGCGTTTCTTTACTGTTGGTGTGTGTGGCGTCCCGGTGTCCGTGTGTGTGTGTCCGAGTCCCTGAGTGAAGAGCGAATAACAGATCCCGAGACACCAGAGTCACAGCTAATGCATCTAAACTAGCACTGAGAGTGCTTTGGTTTCAGTGTGTGTGTGTGTGTGTGTGTGTTTACTTCATCTGAAACGGGTTACTCTGCATTTCCAGCTGAACTCTCTCGTCTCATCGCTTCAGGCGAGTGTGTGAGTGTGTGTGTGTGTGTGTGTGTGTGTGTGTGTGTGATTGTGGACGGTCCCTGTAAACTCCTGAACTTACACGGCACGCACTGTTGATGTTCATTACATGTAGCTTAGCGCCCTCTGCTGGAGGAGTGTGTGTGTGTGTGTGTGTGTGTGAGGTGCTATGAGGTGTGTGTGTGTGTGAGGTAACTCAAAAATGCTCTTTCTTTCTTTCTTTCTTTCTTTCTTTCTTTCTTTCTTTCTTTCTTTCTTTCTTTCTTTCTTTCATACGCAAGAAAATGCCTGTTAAATGGTTGTCGACTGAGACTCTACGAAAGGGTTCATATTTCGCTTTCTTATGATGTATAAAACGCTGTTTTTATTGTCTGTGTGACGTTGAGAATGGTTGGTTTCATTTTCTTGTAATATTACAAATTACAGTTCGAAGAATGTCTGAGTTTGAATCACGATAAGAAAACTGAGTCTTAGAAACATTGCGAATCATCTTTCTTTCTTTCATTCCTTCTTTCTCTCTCTCTTGGTTCTTCTGTAGCCCCGCCCTCTCGCGTGTGATTGGCCGCGGCGGGTTTGATTGACAGCTGCAGCAGGACACCTGACGCGCGCGGCGCACGGGGATGATGGGCGGCTCCGGGATGCGGTTCTCTCGGTGACACGGACATTAGACGGAAGAATGACACTGTAAGACTCGCGTTTTCGCTCGTCATTTGATGTCGTCTCCGGTAACGCGTCCTCGCGCCGCGTCGCGCATGATGGACGCGTCCGCGGTGAAGAAGAGCGCGCCGGTTCCGGACCTCTGCCCACTGGACCGGTACGACCCCACCCGAGCCAAGACCCGGGCCAGTGTGAGCTGGATCCTGAGCCGCGGCCCTGGAGGTAAACATCAGTGTGTGTGTGTGTGTGTGTGTGTGTGTGTCTGTGTGTGTGTGTGTCCACAGCATCAGCAGCATCAGCATCCGCGCGCGCTCCCACAGCTGGTTTAACAGCGGCAGAGGGCCTGTGTGTGTGTGTGTGTGTGTGTGTGTGTGTGATGAGGGCGTCACCGCGGCTTTACGCGTGATTCAGCGGTTGACACTAAAACTGTGATGAAGCAGCAGCTCTAACACACCTATGACACAATCGCCACGAACCCCAAATATCAACACACACACACACTGACACATGGAAATGTCTTTGTTTTGCACGTGCACGCGCGCTCGTAGCAGGAGTTTCAGAGCGTCATTGTCTGAAGCGGCCCGGTGCGTTTCGCCTGTCCATTTTCTGTAATGCATTTATTGTTAAAGAATGTCTTTAATGTGTGTTAACACAAACACAGCATATGTATTATTATTATTATTATTATACGCCACTCGGAAATACTCCAAACTGGTCAATCGCAGCATTCAGTTTTGAGTCGCATTGTCTTTGTAAAATCCTTCAGTCCGTCCTCCGGCATGATGAACACAGGGGTAATGACCAGAGCTCTGTCCAGAAACCCTGAGACTAACGCCTGACTGAAGACACTCGGATGTGGGTCAGGGGGAGTGAAGCTGTTAGTGTAGACCACTGAACACACATATAATATAAATATATGAAAATATTTTAGAATAAAAATACTTCAGTTGAAATGGATCAAAATTAAAACACCATATTCTGTTAAAAAATGTACAAATACAATAATTTTATTTTGAAAGAATACGAACAAAATACATGTGGGTTATTGGTTACACTGCAGCCTATCACTGTGCTGAACACTATAAGCCCTGAGTGTGTGTGTGTGTGTGTGCGTACATGTCAAGTCAAGTCTTCTTCATTTCTACAGTGCTTTTAACAACATAGATTACTCCACAGGAGATTACAGTCACAGAGTGTTTACAGCTGATCTAGAATAAAGTTACTGTCCAGATGAAGTTAGTTTTGATTGATTCACTTCCGTCACAACGATCACGACACCGCTCTACAGAAAACTCTCAAGTTGTCTCTACAGACACTCCAGGACCGCGGAGTCTAATGGGCCAGTGCAGGGTTGACAGAACCGGGCTAATATGGTCATACTTCCTGGTTCTGGTGAGAACTGGAGCGGCTGTGTTTTGGACCAGTTTATGAAGCGTGCGGGACAACCACCCAGTAGAGCATTACAGTCATCTAGTCATGAGGTCATGATGTGTGAGTGTGTGTCCTCAGACTCAGGATGTGGGTCAGTGTGTGTGTGTGTGTGTGTAAAGTCAAGTCACATTTATTTAGTATCTTTGACAGAAAAGGCAGATTCGAGATTGGCCTGTAATTGACTAATTCTGTACAATCAAGTTGCGGTTTTTTAGCAATGAATGAATGAATGGAGTGTGGACGGTTGCAGAGTTTCAGTTTCTCCCTGATATTATCAATCTTATAAGTGAAGAAGGTCATAAAGTCGTTACTGCTGTGCCTGTGCTGCTTGGAAATGTCAGAAGTAGAAGCCTCTTTTCTTATTAATGTTTGTGTTTGTTTTCTTCTAATAGGGTTGATAAATAAGCAGATCTAGCACTGTAAGCAGTCGAGCTCTCCTTCCATGAAATGCGAAATACCTCTAGTTTAGTTTCCTTCAAGTTGCGCTCCATGTTTCTGGCTGCCCTCTTAAGTGCCCGAGTGTGTGTGTGTGTGTGTAGAGAGTGCTCCCACTGGGCTCGATCCGGCCGGAGGAGTGTGTCCTGCTGTAGAGCGCCTCCTGCTGTCCGCGGATCTGTACTGCAGTGTGTTCTCCTCATCCGCTCTGGCCGGTGTCACAGCGCCCCCTACAGGCCACGACTCTCTCCTGCAGCTGCTCGACCGCTACGGCCTGATCCCGCTACACACACATCGGCAGGAGCCGGTCACTGCCGCGCAGCTGAGTCACACACCCATCGACATGGTGAGTGAAACACACACTAGCTGTGTCCGAAATCACTCACTCGTTCATTCACTAATTGTGTCTGCTTTACCCTCTGGGGCTCTTCACGTGTCGGGCAGAAAAGACAGAATTGTTTTTCTTTGAAATGAAATGAATGTACTATATTTTAGTCCGATAATGTTTTTTATTTCATATTTTGTTTTATTAGAAGATTTTATGGTACTAAATTATATTTATGCTGTGTTTATAATCCGTTTATTTACTTTTTGAGCATAGACCTGAAAATTAAATATCCATCTTAAACTGTCGTATATCTTGAATGCTTTAAAGCGACAGACTTAAGTTTGATCTATTTTTAAAGATGACGCTTGGCAGATTATTGCTGAAGTGAAAAAAAGTTTTACAAAGTGAACGTTAAAAAATGACAGAATTTTACGTTTATTGTTATTAAAAAAAAATGTGCACAAATACTATTTAAAATTTTTATATGAAACATATATTTTCAAAAACTCTTTCACTCTAAAACGGTAAGAAAATCAAAGCCAGAAATCTAAACATAAATCTAAACAGGTTGTTGTTGGACATGGTGAGGGAACGACACACTGACTCACTGCGAGCGTGTGATTCGATTTGCTGACGGATGTGTGTCTGTTCTCTGATTGGTTGCAGGGGGCCCATCTGGCCGTGATTGATGCGCTGATGTCACTGAGCGCCATGGAAACAGTGGGTCGGGTCAAGATGTCGAAGGACACGGATCAGTTCGGGGCCGACAAGAGCTGGGAGAACGCTCTGCTCTTCTGGATCAACAAGGTTCCTAAAGCCACAAACACAAGTGGAGTGAAACCGGATTCAACTGCAGTGTGAACGCGGCTAATAGGATCTGAAAAGATTAAGGCTTGACAAAACGTTTTTGTTTACCTGTAAAATGCATTGCAGAACGTTCACTGAGAAACAAACACACCACAGAGTCAGAAGTGGAGTGAAACCGGATTCAATTACAGTGTGAACGTGGCTAATAGGATCTGAAAAATTAATTTTACAGATCAGAAAGATAAAACTTGACAAAAACTTATAAAGAAACTTAAACTGGACGCATTACAGGGAAACGACACAAATAAAACACCAGACAATAGCTGTGTTTCCATCCACCTGTTTTTATGTGACTTTTGGGATAGAAATATGCCGGACGGAAATGCCAAGATGCGCATAAATTAAAAATATTGCTTAAAAATCCTTTTATTAAGGTGGACATTTTTTAATCTGATAAAAGATGTGCATAAACTACGATGGAAACAAATTTACCAAACAAACGCATGTGACTTTGGCTCAGCGTCAGCTGTGATTGGATAACCGGAGTAGCCAGTGGACCAATGGCGTCGCAGCGTCTGTAAACTGCTTGATTTCTTGTGCAGGTCAATCAGAAGCTGCGTGAAAACGCTGATGTTGAAGAGAATCCGAAACCAAACACCTGTACTGACCTGCAGCCTGCTGTGAGTGAACACACACACACACACACACACACACACTCAGTCTGTTACTGATGCTCGTCTCTCTCTCTGCAGTGTCCACAGCGCTGGTACTGGAAACTGGTTCCAGTGAGTATTACAGCTCTGTCAGTCTCATCATGGATATTACATCAGTGTGTGTGTGTGTGTGTGTGTGTGTGTGTGCTGACGATGACGAACCCCACAGTAGTGCCTTGCTCTGACTGACTGATGTGTACAGTAGCGTTCAGAACTCAGTTGATTGACATGTGTGCTCATAAAGATCCAGCCAATAGGAATCAGGGGGTGGGGATCCAGCTTTGTCCCCGCCCCCTTTTTACTTCTGTTTGTCATGTGACTGTGTGTGACTCTGGTTGCCGTAGCGACGACCCCTGGGCATTGACCCGTGTGCTCTCTCTGCCATAACGCTCCCAGCATGCCATCGCATTTTGTTTGAAGGAGTCGGGGAATAAACCTCCTGTGGTAACGTATCCGCCCGCCTCCTGTCTCCATCACACACACACACACACACACTCTGCATGATGTCATCACTGTCCTGTCTCAGATCTCTGCAGGAAACACGTGCTTTTTGTAGTTTCGCTCTTTGCTTTTGCACATAATTGAGTTTTTCTTCCAGTTATTTTTCCCACTGCTGGACTCTGGATGCGCTTCAACACACACACATATATATACACACTCACATCAGTGTGTCGTTCTTCCTGTGTGTGTGTGTGTGTGTGTGGGTGAATCTCATGAAACCTGTCAACATTTCCCATTGTATTACTCATGTCTTTATTACTGTGAAGCTTCTTTGAATCCATTTAAAGTGCTGTAGAAATACATTATGACAATAAGATGTCTTGCATTTACAGTAACAAGGATTTGTGGGGAAAAATGTTGAAATTCAAACCACCTTAATGTACAACATCATTAATGTGACCTAGACATGTTACATGAGATTATATGTGTTCTTGTTTCTGTTGTACACACTAGCTGCCTCATGGTGGCTTTGCTTCAGTGTGTGTGTGTGTGTGTGTGTGTGTGAACAGCTCTCTGAGAGCGACTCTGCACGCTGACATTCACTCGATGATCTGAGTCACTGAAGGACTGATGAGTTCTGATGCACATTCAGTGATAGTGTTGTTGAATCACTGAGTCAGAATAAAAGTGAATCTGATTCTGTATGTTTGTGTTGCTGTTTCCCTCCCTGCTTTCTTTAACAGTCTTAAATGGTCTGTCTTTTATCTTTTGAGCACTTCTGAGCCGTTTTCCTGCTCTCTGTGTATCATCTCAGATCCGTTACAGGAAAGATAAGGTTCAGTCTAAAGAGACTCCGGTGTTCGTGGTGGTGTCGGGAGTGAAGGATCTGTCCAACGGATGCGCCATCGCTGCTGCGCTTCACTTCTACTGCCCTCAGATTCTGCCTCTGGAGGGTAAAACACAGAAACCCTAAAGGAAACTCTGCAGATTTTTAGAAATGTAACTCACTTCTCTCTGCTTCTCTCTGTAGATGTGTGTTTGAAGGACACCATGTCCACGGCAGACAGTATGTACAATCTCCAGCTGATCAGACAATTTTGTGAAAGTCACCTGAAGAGCTGCTGCCCCCTACAGGTGGAGGATTTACTGTATGCCCCGCCCACTTTACAGGTGAGATACGCCCCGCCTACTTTATAGGTGTAACATGCCCCGCCCACTTTACACGTGAGATATGCCCCGCCTACTTTACAGGTGTAACATGCCCCACCCACTTTACAGGTGTAACTTGCCCCGCCCACTTTAAAGGTGAAATATGCTCTGCCTACTTTACAGGTGTAACATGCCCCACCCACTTTACAGGTGAAATATGCTCCGCCTACTTTACAGGTGTAACATGCCCCACCCACTTTACACGTGAGATATGCCCCACCTACTTTACAGGTCTAACATGCCCCACCCACTGTACAGGTGTAACATGCCCCGCCCACTTTAAAGGTGAAATAAGCTCCGCCTACTTTACAGGTGTAACATGCCCCACCCACTTTACAGGTGAAATATGCTCCGCCTACTTTACAGGTGTAACATGCCCCACCCACTTTACAGGTGTAACATGCCCCGCCCACTTTAAAGGTGAAATAAGCTCCGCCTACTTTACAGGTGTAACATGCCCCACTCACTTTACAGGTGAAATATGCTCCGCCTACTTTACAGGTGTAACATGCCCCACCCACTTTACACGTGAGATATGCCCCGCCTACTTTACAGGTCTAACATGCCCCACCCACTTTACACGTGAGATATGCCCCGCCTACTTTACAGGTCTAACATGCCCCACCCACTTTACAGATGTAACATGCCCCTCCCACTTTAAAGGTGAAATAAGCTCCACCTACTTTACAGGTGTAACATGCCCCACCCACTTTACAGGTAAAATATATGGTCCGCCTACTTTACAGGTGTAACATGCCCTATCCACTTTACAGGTGAGATATGCTCCGCCTACTTTACAGGTGCAATATGGCAAAAATTGTGCTTGTTCATGGACAATTATTAAAGGTACTCAAGGCCGTGCTGTATGGGGAATAAGTCACAGAAGAGGAGTCAGTCGTTACTTATTACCACACAATACAAATATTAAAGCTGAAATATGTAACCCTCATGAAGTAAAATCACTAAAAGCCTTTTTTTCCCGCCGTAAACAGCAACAGATGTTACATACATTGTTTCGGCATCAGATCGCCGATCTTTATGAGTGAGTCAGTCAGTAGAGAAGCTAAGAGTGGTTGTGTAGTGATATATACTAGAACCGTTGGGTGAAGTGGTCGTAGTCGTGTTTTCTTTTGTGAATAAAACACAGCTATTGACCAATCACAATCAAGGATTAGAATTAACCGTTTTATAATTTGCAAAAATGGTTAAAAAAAAAACAATATGTAAGAATTTTCTCTTTGACCCCAAAGGTGAACATCATGTGCTTCCTTTCTGAGCTGTTCGCCGCCTTCGAAGTGGATAAACCAGATTTCGTCAAACCCACACACACACTGGACCTAACAGGTAGAAATAAACATACATAAACATACGAGCGGACACAAAAACACACAGATCCTACAGGAGTTCTGTCTTGTGTTACAGATGCATCTGATCTGGTTGACTGCACGAGTCCGATCAGTGGCAACAGGTAAGCGCTCCTATCAAAACACTCACATTATGTTAGCAGACTCTTTATGTTGAACTGCATCATGGGATCTGACGTTTTTCTTGTAGTGGCTCCCCTTCTTTCCTTCTGAAGCAGTCGCTCCTGCCTCAATCCCCCTCGGTGTCCGGTAAGAGCTTTCTGCAACCTGTGAGATTTGTGGTACTTGTAGATCTTGCTGTGTGTGGCATTGTCTTGTTTTAAGGGAATATTTGAAATGTGGAGTTTGTAATCTCAGTTTGGGTTTAGAGTAGACTACAGGCTATTTTCTTTTGCAAATGAACGGCCAGAACGCATTAAAGGTTTTCTGTTTTCGGTTAAAACGGTGTCGTGTAAGCGGCCCCTGAGTTAATAACTAATAATCTTTACAACGGAAGTGAATCAATCAAAAACTAACATTAGCTGGACAATAACTTTATTCTAGAGCTGCTGCAAAGCCAAAACAATCTCTGTTACTTTTGTTTACTATTATCACCGTAAAGCTGCTTTGAAACAATCTATACTATATAAAGGAAGGTGACTTGACTTGTTGGATTTGTGGTTTGATATTTTAAATTATGCCCTTTGTGAACTAAATTATTAATTTTACATTTGTTGTTTTATAGAAGTACGGGGCTGGAGCAAAAAGCAAATTAGGTATGTCCCTCCTTCAGTTCCAGAAAGTACATCTCATCTACTTTTTTTATTATACAAATTCTACTCTTAATAATTCATTCATTAATTCAATTTATATAACTTTACCTTCATCAAGCACTATGAATCTTGAGTAATTTTCACTTTCTCTGTCTCAGCCGCCCCCTCTCGGCCGTATCCTTCAGCATCCCATTCCCACTGGACAGTGATGTTGATGTTGTAATGGGGAACCCTCTCTACCGTTCCGTCAGCACGGACAGCCTGACTAGGGTAACCGACCCTGGCTCTTACACGCCCCCTGAGGATCTGAGTAAGCTCATTGGTCAAGCTCCTCTAGGAGAGTTGCCTACCATAGAAGAAGGTTTACAAATCATTCATACTGGCCGGCCGGTACACAACGAGCCTCGTATGCGGCCAGAGGGGGCGCCGTCTGGCTTTTACCTCCACTCGCCTGAGGAGGGTGGAGCCAGACTGAGCAGCTCTGCCCCATGCCGGACTGGGATGATGCATCGACCAATGGGAGGATGGATTAATAGCAGCGGGAACCAAAAACGGCAACCTGTAGGTTCACAAGAACACAATGTAGGTTTAGAGTGTGACACACCTGAAAACTCCCCCAAAACCTCCTCCAGTCCAGCCAACGGACCCAAGAGTGGTCGCATGACAAACTTTGCTGAACGCAGGAAGATGATGCCAGAATCCCCAAGTAACTCCAGGTCCCAGGAGGTAGTGTCGTTGTGCAGCCCCGCAGAGATGAGCCCTGTTGGGGCAGTGGAAGCGCAGGAACTGGGAGCACGTCTAGAGGAGAAACGCAAAGCAATTGAAGCACAAAAGAGGCGGATTGAGGCCATCTTTACCAAGCACAGGCAGAGGCTGGGCAAAACTGCTTTCCTTCACCTCCAGAAGAAACAAGGGGAAGAAGTGGGAGACGACGGACAGTCCCTTACCCTGGATGAACGACTGACACAAATGGAGCAACAGCTTCAACGAGAGGAGGACAAAGAGAAGGAAGAGGAGAAGAGTAAACTGGAGGAGAATAAGACTGAAAAGGATGGGGAACAGAAGAAGAACACCAGCGATGTAGTATCCCCGCCTAAACTGGAGAAGCAGGTGACCTTCTCTGTTGATACAAAAAAAGAGGTGGAGAAAGAGCCTCCTTTAGAGGAATATAATGAGGCAGTAGCTAAGCTAAGCTCCACCCTACAGACCTTACAAAGGGACATGCAGCTCCTTACAGAACAGCAGCAAAGGCTCATGGGAAAGAAACCTCTGAGTTCTCCGAAAAACACCTCTTCAAATAAGACAACTGCCTCCAGTAAGGCCTGGGTCATCCCAGCGGGTCCCAAATCCCCCCATCTTTCTAGAGACTCCACCCGTATCATCTCACCCTCTAGATCTCCTTCACGTTCTGCACAACCTTCGGACACGCCAAGATCCCCTAAAAGCTCAGCATCATCTGCTCCACGCAGATCCCATGGAGCTACTCCTAAGAGCCCCAAACGTCAACGTCCCTCCCGCCCCACAGAACTCGGCTTCCAGCCTCTCACACGTGTCCTAACACCCCCGCGGAACGTGGACACGCTTCCCCATCTGCGGCGAGTCTCTCCGAGTCAGTGTCAGGTGCAGACTTGCTCCTCACTGCGATTCGGAGGTCCACGCACACCTCAGGACTCTCCGCTGCAATCTACTCTGCCTCAAGAGAGCACATCAGAATCAGGCTCCAGCGAGCATCACACCCCGATCTTCACCCTGGAGCTTGAGGCTGGACCTCCGTCCGTGCTCCCTGCTGAACTCTTAGGCGGGGGGAGCAGTTCGGGAGCCCTGGAGCTTGAGGCTGGACCTCCGTCAGCGCTCCCAGCTGAACTCTTAGGCGGGGGGAGCAGTTCGGGAGCCCCGTCAGAGTGCTCGTTTGAAAGCGACATGTTCCTGAGCAGCGCCCTGGTGAAAGACGAGACAGAGGGTGCGGCGACCGTGGGAGACGACACAGATCTGGAACAGGGTGCAGAAATATTCTCATCGGATTCCATGAGTGACCAGACGGAGAATGAGAGCAGGCTGGGACTCGATGTGTTCTTCAAGGTGTGTGTGAATGTCTGCATGTTGTTTGGTTAATGGTACGTGCCTGAGGTGTTTGTAACATGTGTATTTGTGGGCGTTCAGGAGGAGGGTCTCTCGGAAGAGGAGATGGCCCTGAAAAGGGCTCTGCTATTTGAGCGGCAGCAAAGACGAGCGCAAGAGATCAAGAAACGGACAAGATACGGGCAAGATCCTGAGAACAGGTGAGAACACCCAAGTATCAAACCTCTCATTCGGGACCTGCATTCGGGACTTACTTACCTCTGCTTCCTCTTACAGTCAACAGGTTTCTGTGGATGACCTGCAACCCTCTCAAACTCCACCGCTTTCACAGTCACTGCCCACCTCATACACCCCGCCCCCTCCTTCAAAGGCCACGCCCCCAGGAACACCCCTGCGTTGGGGAGCATTCACACGGGCAGAGTATGAAAGGCGCCACCAGCTGAAGATAATGTCTGATCTAGGGAAGGTTCTCAAACAGAAACCAGCTAAGCACAGTGGGAAAAAACAGCTCACACAAAAACCACACAACAACCATGAGGTTACTCACGCACGCTCGCCAGGGAAGAACAAAACAGGTAACCATTAACATCACAAGTATGTCACCAATCACATTTGCCTGTATGAGCGAAACTGCAACTCAACCAATCAATGGAGTTTGGGGCAGGACTCTCAAACTGTTCAGATAGGAGTAGTGTTTGAGAGTGCTGCTTTAAAGATTTCATTAGTATGCCCTAAAAAACAGTTGTTTTCTTTTAGTTGTAGCTAACCAGAAAAATGGCGGATCTCTACCAGCTGAAAAACCAGCAAGGTACGGTACACTGATGCTTAGCCATGCTCTTCTGCCTTCCAAACATCTCCGTCTGTACTTAAACACTTTCTCCTTCATCCAACAACTCAGTCGTTCAGAGTCACCCTCAAAAGTGATATCATCAGGGAAACAGGCCAATCCGAATGGAGAGAAAGACTGGGAACAAGCCTCCTCTCCAGCCTCACTCCCAGAATACACAGGTTTGTTGTTTTTAGGATCAGCTTCCGCATTTGAAAATAATTACAACTAATGGAGGTTTGTGAAGTCACACTTGACAAGAACCAGTCAAGGCTAGTTTGAACTGTGTAAGATTTTAGATTAATAATGGGAATAAAAGTCTGGTCAATTGAAAGATGTAGAACACAGTCAGAGCAAACTGAATGTAGTCTAGATGCTGTCTAATAATGTTTTTTAAGTATGCTGACTTTGACAAGCCAATTTATAATCATTTTAAATCATAATGGTTTAACTGCACTGTGTAGAACAGGTTTAAGTATGAAGACAAAGTGATTTGACCTAATTTGATGGCTTTAATCAGTACCTTATTTGATGGCTGTAGTCTGACCTTATTTTACGGCTGTAGTCTGACCTTGTGGTTTTCATTCACAGTCAGTTTTATCTTCTTTTCAGGTCCTAAATTATTCAAGGAACCCAGTTTTAAATCCAACAAGTTCATCGTTCACAACGCGCTCTCACGCTGCTGCCTCGCTGGCAAGGTCAACGAATCCCAGAAAAACAAGATTATAGAGGTGCGTCGCTGTTCATCTTTCTCCGCAATCGTGACTTTCACATTCTGACTGTCCGTTTTCTCCCTAGGAGATGGAGAAGAGCTCCGCCAGCCACTTTCTGATTCTCATGCGTGATTCCAACTGTCAGTTCCGCGCCATCTACACCCTCGACGGCCAATCGGAGGAGCTGCAACGACTATGTGGCGTCGGCCCGCGTGTCATATCCTCGTCGGCCGTGGAAGCCATTTATAAATACAGCTCTGACAGGAAACAGTTCAATACTCTTCCGTCTCGTACATTGAGTATGAGCGTCGACGCTTTCACTATCCCCGCCCATCTCTGGCACACTAAGAAACACGGCACGCCCAAAAAAGTAGCCACGCCCATCCATCAAAATAAACCACTCCCACTGTAATAAAGACCTGTTCGCACCAGGAACAATAAATATAACATTATAAGCAATGTTGGGGAAAGTTACTTTGAGAAGCAATGCATTACAACATTGCGTTAGGTCCTTAAAAAGTAACTAATTGCGTTACTTAGTTACTTTTAGAAAAGTAATGTTAAGTTACGTTTTTGTTACGTTAAGTTACTTTTGCGTTACTTTTTTTCCCACCTCGGCTGGGCTTGTTTTTTTTATAACAAAAATGTTATGACAAAACTTTCAGCTGTTATTCTGGAGAACAAAAAAATCTATAGTCATTTTTGCTTATGGTTTAACGGAATCGTCAAAGGTCAGAAGCAAGTACATTGGTCAATAAAGTGAGATTAAATGTATAAACAGTTATGTTTTATTTAACATATTTAGTTATTGGAGGTTTGCATAGTATTCTGATTCTGCATTTCAATGATTGTATTCATTTTGAGGAATATGGAATTTTTTTGTGTGCAAGTGAGATACTAGAACTACAATAACCACCATGTTTACACACAACGCCTCTGCACTACGATTTGTCTCAACATGGGAACAAGACCTGTCAGTCAATAAATGGGACTTTAAAAATAATGCGTTACTTTACTAGTTACTTGAAAAAGTAATCTGATTGCGTAACTCAAGTTACTCGAGTTACTCCCAACACTGATTATAAGCATATACTTAAATGGACATTAACTATAATGATAATTCTAATGACAACTATATTAGCGTCCACACTAATAGACGATATCGTTCTGTTTATTATAAGCACGTTGCAGTTTTTTGGTCTGTCTCTTTAAAATGCTTTAAAGCAGGATGGATTCTGATTGGCTGTCAATGTTTTATCGTTCATCAGCTGTAAACATTCACTCTGAAAGTGATACATTTCCTCTGTGCCATTATCGTCAAGGTGTGGGCATCGTTATTCTCATGATTGTTTGAAACTTAATTGTTGATGTGAACGATCCTTAAACCCCTCCGATAGACCCACTATAAGTGCCATTCCTCGAAATAAACACCTTACCAGCACTGAACACGAGTCTCTGTGATCACCGAAACATGTTTTTCTGACTCTGCATGAAGGTTTTCGCGCTCCTGCTTGCATGTGAACGTTCGGTTCGGTCCAGATATCTCTTGACGGTCACACCAACTGAGCTTTTGAAGCATTTCTCTCTGATTTCTATGCTCTTATATACAGACTTTTGAATCTCAGACTAGTGTAGTTTTAGTGAGAGTCGCTGCTGAGGGTTTTATCTCTTCTCCGACTGGCTGGATGATTTTAGAGATCTCCTGCTGCGAACACTTGTTCTCTTTTATATTATTGCATCAGTCTCTCCTCGTGTGTGGAGTCAATCACTCTCCTGTCCAAAGACTGAGGCATCATGTGATCTGATGTCTGACTCTGTTGAACAGAGTCTCAGAGCTGAATGTGGATCAGTGGGTCACAGTCCTGAGAACCTGATCCTGGATCAGTATTAAAAAGCCATTAAACCTCCATCATAATCATACAGCGTCGGTGTGTGTGTTTGTGTGTGTGAGAGAGAAAGGCTGTTGGAAGGTTTTCTGAGTTTTGACATCATGTTTAACTGTGTTTTCCTGCTCTTTGATGATGATTCTGATGATTTTATGTGGTGATGAACATGTAGATCAATAAAATAATTTCTAACAATTCAACTCCACTGTTTTGTAAGTGACTGACAGCAAAGGAATGATTCCTGAACGCCACAGATATAATGTTTGAATCTGAACTATCTTGTTTTCTTGACTAGATTCCCACAATGCTGTGGTGCAGTAGGCCTCCTGTTATTGGTCCGTTTTTTATGTTTGATGTAATTTGATCTTTGAAAAAGGTGTTTTCTCACCCTTTTAGTCCACTTTGTACCCAGTGCTGATGGGAATCCTGACAGACGCGGTTCACACACTCTGAGCGTTCACACAGATTTGTTTAATCCTCAGAGCGATGATCATTTGCCTGTTTAATGAGCAGATCATGAAAAACAGAAGAACCTCCAGCATTAGCGCTCGAGGGTTTGTGAGAGTGACGTGGGACACTATCTGTCGTGTATCATCTTTGCTGTTTGGTAAGTCCATGTTTTAGGCCAAGTCTTTGTTTTATGTTTGATCATGTTTGGGAAATAAAGCTGCCCGTGGGTTCTATCAATTGGCCTGAGGTGACTGGAGTTTTGAGGACTTTGCTCTCAGGTCAGATTTTAAGTTCACTGCTCTAAAGGGCATTTTCCAAAATGGTAACTATCTAATGCCGGATAGCAACGTCCCAGTGACTCTTGAGGAATATATTGACTTTGCCCTTTTGTTGATCGGCTTGTTATTTACTGAGGAGCCCCACAATCCCAAAGTATCCTCTAAACGTGAGCCACTTCACGTCACGCCAAGATGTCCACCATTCCAGAGTCTCGTCCCAAGATGTCCACCATTCCAGAGTCTCGTCCCAAGATGGCCACCATTTCAGAGTCTCGTCCCAAGATGGCCACCATTTCAGAGTCTCATGCCAAGATGGCCGTCGTTCCCCAGAGTCTTGTTCCAAGATGGCCACCATTTCAGAGTCTCGTCACAAGATGGCCACCATTTCAGAGTCTCATGCCAAGATGGCCGTCGTTCCCCAGAGTCTCGTTCCAAGATGGCCACCATTCCAGAGTCTCGTCCCAAGATGGCCACCATTCCAGAGTCTCGTCCCAAGATGGCCACCATTTCAGAGTCTCATGCCAAGATGGCCGTCATTACCCATAGTCTTGTCCCAAGAAGGCCACCATTCCAGAGTCTCATCCCAAGATGGCCGCCATTTCAGTGTCTCATCCCAAGATGGCCGTCATTCCCCAGAGTCTCCTCCCAAGAAGGCCACCATTCCAGAGTCTCGTCCCAAGATGGCCACCATTCCAGAGTCTCGTCCCAAGATGGCCACCATTTCAGAGTCTCATGCCAAGATGGCCGTCGTTCCCCAGAGTCTTGTTCCAAGATGGCCACCATTTCAGAGTCTCATCACAAGATGGCCACCATTCCATAGTCTCGTCCCAAGATGGCCACCATTTCAGAGTCTCATGCCAAGATGGCCGTCGTTCCCCAGAATCTCGTTCCAAGATGGCCACCATTCCAGAGTCTCGTCCCAAGATGGCCACCATTCCAGAGTCTCGTCCCAAGATGGCCACCATTTCAGAGTCTCATGCCAAGATGGCCGTCATTACCCATAGTCTTGTCCCAAGAAGGCCACCATTCCAGAGTCTCATCCCAAGATGGCCGCCATTTCAGTGTCTCATCCCAAGATGGCCGTCATTCCCCAGAGTCTCCTCCCAAGAAGGCCACCATTCCAGAGTCTCGTCCCAAGATGGCCGCCATTTCAGTGTCTCATCCCAAGATGGCCGTCATTCCCCAGAGTCTCCTCCCAAGAAGGCCACCATTCCAGAGTCTCGTCCCAAGATGGCCGTCGTTCCCCAGAGTCTCGTCCAGAGCCCTGTGCCAATATTGCCGCCGTTCCAGAGCCCTTTGGCAAAAGGGCCGCCACGCCTGAGTCAGTTACAGACGACGCAGCGTTGACAATTGTGGCCACGGCTACCTTGTGTGTGTGTGGGCCAAGCATGCATCCACTCCTGACCCTGATCAGTGACCAGAGGGAGCTCCAGCCCGTGACCCCGCTTTTAGCACAAGAACATTTTGGTTGGGTGCCATATACCCGTACCACCCGTACTGGCCTAGCCAAGCTCCTTGGGCGGGGCTGCAGAGGCCAATCCGCCATGGCCCCCTGCTTTCTTGCTATGTCTAGTTTTGATTTTTGTTGAGCGTCAGGAGCCCCCTATAGACTTGGGGATCTGTAATTTCTAGTTTTGGTTGATTGTTTCATGTTTCTGGTCACTGTCTTGTCATGTGATTTCCTTGCCATCATGTCTAGTGCTTCCCTTGTCTAATGTGTCATGTTATTAATAGTTCATTATTTCATTGTGCACAGGTGTGTCTTGTTCAGTCATTAGTCTTGTGTGTATTTAAGCCCTCATGTTTGCCATGTGTCAAGTATTGTTACCTGTAACCACTGTTTGGTAAGTCCATGATTTTCAAGCCATGAAAAAATCCAAGCCAAGTCTTTGTTTTATGTTTGATCATGTTTGGGAAATAAAGCTGCTCTTGGGTTCTATTGACTGACCTGCAGTGGACTGTACACTGTAACAGTACCATAAGACATTTGGCATTATCGGGAACCACAAATATTCCTCCATTGCGTTATTATATATTCTATTTAACATTATATAGTATTTTAATATAGTACTGGCACTTAAACTCTGAAAACATTTCGAGTGAACTATACACAATAAATATTGTCACTATGCACGATACATTTTGTATTGTGATAAATGTATATTGTACACAACATATTGTTACACCCATACTAACTGCGCATTCTTGAGCTCTTCCTCAGAGATGTTTCTTCACTTTTCTCATGTCATCAAAGAACTCTTTTAACATTTGCATGTCATTATTTCTGAGAACCGTTCTGTCCCCAGGGGGCCGCTGTCATTGAGGGAGTGGCGCACATGAAGACCAGCTATAAACCATGGGCTTCACACCGTCCTGTACTAAACACACCTCTCCCATCATAGGTGTATCATCTGGATCATCACCGTCTTGTGTCTGTTCACCGTCGACATGTCCTTCAGCAGAGCTCAGCACTTCTCAGGGAGGTCTCTCTCCACTAGCCGCTCAATGGCTCCGGTTAGTTTCTCCAGCTTCAGAAGCCAGTCGGCTGGGTTAGGGTTTGGATCCGGCTCTGGATCGGGCTACGGGTCCGGTGCCGGTTCAGGGTTTGGGTCTGGTTTTGGGTCTGGGTCAGGATTTGGGGTGGGTGGAGGTTCTCTCTCGGGGGGTTTGAGGACGGTTGGAGGCTCTCTCTCAGCCGTAACTGGAGGTCACGCTGGGGCCAGTTTCAGGGCCGCCTCGGGCTCTTTCTCAGAAGCCGTGTCCAACGTTATCAATGACAAACAGCAGCTGCAGGCTCTGAACGATCGTCTTGCGACGTACCTGGAGAAGGTGAAGCGCCTGGAGACCACGAACCTGGAGCTCAACGAGAAGCTCCGCGCGTTCACCGTCAACCGAGTCCAGAGCAGCGTCAACCTGGAGCCCTACGAGATGCAGATCAAACCACTGCGGGAGAAGGTGTGTCTCTTTTTTTAGGCTTACATGCTATATTACCAATGAATTATAGCTTTACAAAACAAGTAATGACAATACATAGAAATATGCAGCATAACAATAGCGGTAACACTTACAATGAACACCGGGATTTTAATTAACTAACATTAATAAAGATTGATAAATATTGTAACAGTGCTCATTGTTATTTCATGTTAGTTAATACATTTACTAATGTTAACTAATGAGCCTTTTTGTAAAGTGTTGCCACAATAGCAAATAGTGATAAAATAGTATTAAAACAAGGTGCTAAGTGTGTGATAATTTCTTCTGGATTTCTTGTTTTCTCCTCCAGTTTCTGGTTCTCCTTCAGGAGCACACGCGCATCGCTTTAGCCGTGGACAACGCTAAACTGGCCGCCGATGATTTCAGAATGAAGTGAGTTTGAGCTGGTAATGCAGCATCAGCTGCTCAGTTTAGTTTCTGACTGGATGAGTCGCATTTAAAGTCGATTTCAGTCACTGTAAAGCACATAACAAAGATCTATTCACACCGAGAACAAGAACGATAACTATATTAGTGTCTACACCAATTCACGATAACTATATTAGTGTCCACACTAATGCACGATAACTATAACTATAACTATAACGATAACTATATTAGTGTCCAAACCAATTCACGATAACTATAGCGATAACTATATTAGTGTCCAAACCAATTCACGATAACTATAACAAGAACTATAGCGATAACTAAATTAGTGTCCACACCAATGTACGATAACGAGAACTATAACGATGACTATATTAGTGTCCACACCAATTTACAATAACTATAGCGATAACTGTAACTATATTAGTGTCCACACCAATTCACGATGACTATAGAGATCACTGTAACGATAACTATATTACTGTCCAAACCAATTCACGATAACTATAGCGATAACTATAACTATATTAGTGCCAACACCAATTCACGATAACTATAGTGATAACTTTAACTATATTCGTGTCCATACCAATTCACGATAACTATAGCGATAACTATATTAGTGTCCATACCAATTTACGATAACTATAGCGATAACTGTAACAATAACTATATTAGTGTCCACACCAATTCACGATAACTATAACTATATTCGTGTCCATACCAATTCACGATAACTATAGCGATAACTATAACTATATTAGTGTCCATACCAATTCACGATAATTATATTAGTGTCCACACCAATTCACGATAACTATAGCAATAACTATAACGATAACTATATTAGTGTCTAAACCAATTCACGATAACAACGATAACTATATTAGTGTCCACACCAATTCACGATAACTATAGCAATAACTATAACTATATTAGTGTCCACACCAATTCACGATAACTATAGCGATAACTATAACGATAACTATATTAGTGTCCAAACCAATTCACGATAACTATAGCGATAACTATAACGATAACTATATTAGTGTCCACACCAATTCACTATAACTATAGCAATAACTATAACTATAACTATATTAGTGTCCAAACCAATTCACGATAACTATAGCGATAACTATATTAGTGTCCACACCAATTCACGATAACTATAGCAATAACTATAACTATATTAGTGTCCACACCAATTCACGATAACTATAAATAACTATAACTATATTAGTGTCCACACCAATTCACTATAACTATAGCGATAACTATAACGATAACTATATTAGTGTTCAAACCAATTCACGATAACTATAGCAATAACTATAACAATAACTATATTAGTGTCCACACCAACGCAGGATAACATTCTGTTTGCCGTAAGCTCTTGTAAGCTGATGTTTATGATCCTTTGCCCGTGAGCGCAGGTTCGAGACGGAGCTGTCCATGCGTCAGTCTGTGGAGGGAGACATCGCAGGTCTGAAGACGCTGAAGAAAGAGTACGACTCCACCAACAGTGCGTTGCTGCAGGAGATCACGGGCCTGACGGAGGAGTGCGCCGCTCTCAGAAAACTCCAGCACGAGGTGAGCAAACACACGCAAGCGCAGTTCTTTGGGTGTCTTCGCACTGATAAGAGGAATTGTTTAATGAATACAATAAATTACTCAAATAAATTATATTATTTATTATAATAGGTTATACTACTGTATTGTTATATACTGTATTATAAATTAGCATAATAATTTCTATTACCTTACTATATATATAATTTATTTTTACACAAGATTTTTTTTATTTTATAGGGTTAATTTATACATATATATGTATACTATACATCATTTATAATAAATATACTGATATTATATTATATATTTGAAATAAATATTAGTTTTTATTGTAATGTAATTGTATATATTTAAATCATTGGCAGGTTGTAGTTAGGACAAAAATGTGTTTACAAGTACAACAGGATTCTGTTTTAGCAGAAAAGAACATTTGTTTTTAAAATTTAGAATTGTAACATTTAGCTTACTTGTTAGGGTTAGAAGTGCACTAGCATGTAGACGAACTGAAACATGAACTAAACTCAATTCCAGGCATCTTTAAAGAACTGTTGTCAAGTCTCCTTTATTTATACAGCGCTTTAGGCGCTTGTTTCAGAGCAGCTTTACAGAGAGAACAGGAAAATAGAGAATAGCGTCTCAGTCCAGCTGAAGTCAGCTCAAGTGAAGTAAAGTGCTGATGACCTTTGCCCTGTGGTTCAGGAGATGATGTCACTGCGAGGTCAGATGGTCGGCACGGTGACGGTGGACGTGAAGCAGGTCGAGAGCACGGATCTTTCGCGAGTGCTGGCCGAGATCCGCTCAGAGTACGAGATGCTCATCGAGAAGAACCGCAGAGAGCTGGAGAGCTGGTACACCAGACAGGTACACACACACACACACACACACGTGAGAGCTCGGTGTGTTTTACTGATGCTGATGCTGTGGTGCAGGTGGAGAAGAAGCAGGAGGAGGCGACGCTGATCACTGAGACGACCATCAGCGGAAGTTCAGAGGTCACAGTCAAACGCAAACAAACCCTGATCCTGCAGACACAGCTGGAGTCCTCACTGATGGAGGTACACACACACACACACACACACAAACCAGACCCAGCGGCCAATCTGATCATCTCCCTGTGCTAAGTTTAAAATGATGTCATAAAACATCTTTATTGTGAAGTGCTGTGTGTGAAGGATGGCCTTCTGTTGTTGTGTGCGTCTGCAGAAGGCGAGTGTGGAGCAGCGTCTGGTGGAGCTGCAGGCGCAGTATCAGGCGCAGATCTTCTCGCTCAGTCAGCTGGCCGGCGGCCTGGAGGGGGAGCTGTCGTCCGTGCGCGAGAGTGCGATGCAGCAGAGCCGCGACTATCAGCTGCTGCTGAGCACCAAAGTGCAGCTGGAGCGCGAGATCAGCACCTATAAAGCCCTGCTAGAGGGCGCCGGAGAGTTCACCGGCCTCGGCGCATCTGTTCCTGCGGGTGAGGAGTGCTGCACAACACTCAGATTCATCATCATCAGATCAAATGTTGGAATCAGGAGAACAAACTTAAAAAGTCATAATTATGACATAAGTCGAAATTGACAACAAAAAATATCTAAATTATGAGACGAAATGTTGGATTTATGACAACAAACTTTAATGACAAAAATGTCATAATTATGACAAGTCGAAAAATTATGACAAAAGTTGAAATTGACAACTTAGAATTATGACAAACTTAAATAACTAAAAGTCATAATTATGAAATGAAATGTTGACAAAAAGCAAAAATGACTTAGTATAAAATAATTTTGACTTTGTCATAGTTATGACTTGAAAGGAAATGTTGGAATTGACAAATAAAAAATACTAAAAAGTCATAATTATGACAAAAAGTAAAAATAATTTTAATTATGAGATGAAATGTTATAATTATGACAAAAAACTTTAAATGACTGGTTAATTATGATATCGAAATTGCATACTAAATCATAACATACTAGGTCATTAAATGTTGTAATTATGACAAAAAAGTTAAACGACTTAAAGTCATAATTATGACATAACTCTAAAAAATGACAAAAGTCGAAATTGACAAAAAAATATGACACCGTATTTAACTTTTTTGTCAAAATTCTAACATTTCATTTCACAATTATGACTCAGTATGTCATAATGTTTTATTTTTGTTATATAATTATAATTACGACACAAAAGACGAAATTACGACAAGCTGAAATTGACAAAGAACTTAATTATTAATTATCTAAATTACTAAATCATAATTATGAGATGAAAAGTTGCAATATAAATTAAAACTATGAGTTGAAATTGACAAAAAAACGTGTAAAATTTCTGAGTTAAAACGTAATAACTGACATAAAAAGTCGAAACTGACACGCATAATTTTAAGTACGTCAAAATTATGACTAAAGTCGTAATGCGATAAGCATTACGCTTATTATTAATGTGATAAGCATGCGGAAGTCGATATGCTTGATTTAAAAAATCGAAATTATGATGGGCACTTGAAAATACTGTGAATAATTCTAGGTATTTTTTTTCCTAAATTGTTGAGATTTTTAGAACGTTTTTTTCAATCATCCATGTAAACAAAACAGGCGGTGGAACGTTCGAAAAGTAATGACGTTTTTAGTTTTCGCTATGATGTTTATCAAATAACACCAAATTAAAGACTCGTGTTCATTTGTACTTCAATCTGTTTGAAAAAGTTGTTTACTTTGTGTATTGTTTCATTGCATTTAAATGTTCAAAGTTTTTAAGCTTTTGCAATTATCATGATATGAAAATGTAATTCATTACATCCTTTTAAAAAGTCTTGGCTCGTGTTAATCACTACTGTCATTGGTTTGATGTGCAGCGAGTGGAATCGCTGTCAGCTGGTCGAGCGAGATGACAGTGGGCGGAGCTATAGCTGATACAGAGCTGTCAGTGGGCGGAGCTATAGCCGATACAGAGCTGTCAGTGGGCGGAGCTATAGCCTATACAGAGCTGTCAGTGGACGGAGCTATAGCCTATACAGAGCTGTCAGTGGGCGGAGCTATAGCCGATACAGAGCTGTCAGTGGGCGGAGCTATAGCCGATACAGAGCTGTCAGTGGGCGGAGCTACAGCCGATGTAGTGGCTTCAGTGGGCGGAGCTACAGCTGACGTAGTAGCTTCAGTGGGAGGAGCTACAGCCGATGTAGTGGCTTCAGTGGGCGGAGCTACAGCGGATGTAGTGGCTTCAGTGGGCGGAGCTACAGCAGCTGAGGTATGATTGTTTATATCAGAGCCTGAAAATGTCTTATAAACTGAATGAAATCATACTCTTCCGTGCGTCTCCTACAATATTCACAACGCTGATGTAACTACATGTGTCTGACTGACACTAATTAAAGTAGTTTTTCATGTCAGTAAATGTCAAGTATAAAGAATTCTGCAGTTACTACAGGCCAGTGTTGTTATACCATCTTTGATACTGTTATAGTTTCGATGATGTTTTGAATGAGCTTTTTATTTTTACATTTGGCCACCAGGTAAAATAAAATGTTTCAATATTTAGTTTGTTTAAAGATGCTGTGTTTAACTACTAAAACATAAAAATACCATAGCATGTTTCCGCAATATGCAAAAAACCGCCCCGTTTCTCTGAAAAACACTTCTACAGCCTTTATAATTTTACTGTGAAATGTGTGTTTCCAGGCTGGAATCTTTGTTTTTGTTTGGTCTGTGATACCGCACGTTGCCAATTTGCCCGTTTTCATTGTCCATTGCGCTCGTTCCCGTTGCACGTGCTCAAACTGGCGACCCGTGTGAGCGCTGTCGAGTCCGTGGAGGCGGGAGAAACCACCATCTCAGATATTTTGAATTGGACTGCAGTACCTATTTCAACCACTAGTCATTCTTACAGTCTGCACCTTTAATATTTTCTGTAATGTAATCAGATTACTTTTTTTCCAAGTCGTGTGTAAATTAATGCATTACTTAGACATTTCCAACACAAATCTTTAGTATGTTGAGAATGAAGCGTCTACGGTTGTACAGATGCCATAAAAGAGAAAGAATTGTGTGTGATGTCACTGATGAGATCTTTAATCCAGTCCATCTGTGTGGTTTTGCAGATTTAAAGTCCACCGGAGGGTCATCGTGGTCTGAGTGATGTCGTCGCCGCTCAACCAATCCAAACCCGATGTGTGTTTAATGCTGCGTAACTCTGTCCAGCATCAATAAACTCAAACCCCTTAAACCACTCAGTGTTTCTGTGATCACATTCATAAAAACTGTTTGATTTGGTTCACACTTTCAATAGTCATACAATACAAATACAAAGATGTCCGCCGTTATTCGGTTTATTAGCCGTCGATGAGCACAAACACTAAAGCACACATTATCGAGCTGAAGCAGGTTATTGCACTGAAATAGAGCGTTTGAGGACGTCTGTTGTCCTGCGAGGTTCATCTGCCTCCTGTGAGAGTAAAGAAAGCGGATTCAGTTCATATCGAGTGAAACTCCAGTCAGATGTGTCTCAGGAAGTTTGTGTTACCCGTTCAGTGTGTGTGAGTCGAGTTCGATCCGCAGACCGGCTCTCCTTCAGCCACGTACCACACCTCATTATGCCTGTTCAACAGCTTCAGAGGACTGACACACACACACACACACACACACACACACACACACACACACACACACACACACACAACAATTGTAATAAATAAATAAGGTTTGCATCATTGATTAGGTTATTTTCCAAATCTGTGAAGCTGCTAAGAATCAGTCTGTGTCGTATAAAGTGCTGTAGAGATGAACTGAAAAGTTGAGCAAATACTGTATTTCCTTGGAATAATAGTACAGAACAAAACCAGGAACAAATAAAGTGTGTGTGTGTTTGTGAACCTGTCATAATAATAATAATATCTTTATTGTCCACCAGGGTGGAAAATTGTTGGAAATAGCCCATAGACCTGTCAAGTGTGTGTGTGTTGAGACCTGTCGTAGCCCACGGCGTAGTGGTGTGTGTGGTTGAAGTGCGCGTGGGCTCTGGTCAACGCTCGGCTCAGCAGGTGTGTGTGGAGTCGTGACGTGATCGACAGCATCCAGCCGCCGTAACTCCTCACGTACACGTCCATGTCGGGCATCTCCGTGAAATACAGCTGAGAAAACACCACACACACACACACTGACATCACACACAATGACACCACACACACTGACATCACATGACATGCTGCTTCTTTGTTGGAAACTTTAGGATTAAAAATAATCTAACTAAAGTTAAATGTAGTCTTTAAGGTCATCTAAACTCATAAGACTTTCATTCATGTTTAGAAACAAATAAAGATATTTTTAATGTTCGCTCATCATTTCTGTCCGTTTATTGAAAGACATAAAAGTGATCCGTACGATTCAGTTTCGGAAGCGTGAGAACCAATGACGTTTGTGACACATGCACTTTTGAGCTCGCGTTGAACATTAAAGATGTGCTTTATGAAAAAAACTGCTAAATTGAAATAGTTTATAATATAAAGTGGCTGATAGTGTCTCTCACTTTTTACCCAGCCGTCCAATCACAGTGGAGAAGGGGCGGGACAAATACAACCCTGACCAACCGCCACATTCTGCTTGTAGATGACAACAAGATGCGTAATAACGAGACAAAATAATTTAAAACAAGAGCCAGACTAAATATTCTGCATTGTATCGACATTTGAATATAGAAATAACACAGAAAATTCTTTGAGAAATGAGATAACTAGTGACACTTTCATCCCAGATAGCAAACTGACATTGAATCAACGTGGAAACAACGTTGATTCGACATTGTTTTGCTCATCGAATTAACGTTGAACCAACGTCAGACGCGTCATTCTTTCAAAACTAACGGAAAATCAACTTGAAATCAACGTTGTTTCAACGTTATGAAAGCAAACCAATTTTCGATTTTCATTTAGCTTTGAAGAATGCCGCGTCTGACGTTGGTTCAGCGTTAATTCGATGAGCAAAATCAACGTTGTTTCGATGTCACGAGAGACATCGTTTCCACGTTGATTCAATGTCAGTTTGCTGTCTGGGTTGGATATTTCGTCAAAGACTACATCTGGAGAGATCCAGTCGATCAACAGCCCTAATGCTTCTCCGTCCTGTAGCTCGTCATTTTATTCTCTAACGTTAGGCAGTTTTGATTTATATGCCGTTTAATTTAGATGACCACGTTATTTTACATAAGCGATCTCATATGTAAGCAGATGCATGTTTCTGCTTCTGATCAGGAGAGTCAGTACTCTTTCAGGAGAAGTGTACTAGCGCCCCCTACCGTATAACAGTGTAAACACAGAAAATCCTTCAATGGCGGGGAAAGAGTTAACTAGTTTGTTCACATGAGTTTTAATGCTGTGCTAAACACCACACATACATCTGCAGCATTTAACTAAATGTATTATTGTAATAAATATTTCAGTGTTATTTTCCATGTCGCTTCATGGGTGGAGCCTCTGGACGTCACCTTCTCATTGGTGGGAGTGGGCGGACGCTCCTGATAGGCTGACGGCAACAGGAAGCTGAGCGTGTAGATCGCCGGTTCCCACATCTTCACTTCCTCAGGAACTTCAACAAGCACCGGAGCCGTCATCTCAAACGTCACACCTACACACACACACACACACACACACACACACACAGAGCTGTGTCAGTCGCTTCACCTGACAGCACGTTTATGATATGAACGTTCTCACAGACCCTCTTTATTGGCTCCAGAGATGTAATGATAGAGGCGTCTGAAGGCCATGGCGGCTCCAACGCCGAGGAAATACGCCTCCGCGTCCGTGGAGATCCAGCGCGAGGACGAGTAGCGCCGCACCTACACACACACACACACACACACATACTTATCAGATTCAGATTTAACCAAAGTACCTTTAGCCTTCATCTTTCTAACCCTTTTATTTCATTTTGATAATATTTTTTTTCCATTTCTTGGAAGTTATCTTGTTTGGGATATCTTGGGAGTTTTTGAGCTTTTTGAACTTTTTTGAGTTGAAACGAATTTTTGAGTTTCGATATCTCAGTTCTGGAAGGGGCTGGAGCCTCCATTTTTGCACTCAGGTCTAAGTCTCATGGCCCTCTATCAGAATCCAGAGTTTTGGGAAGATTAGAGAAACTTAATTTTTCGCCCGAAAAAAAAAACGTAAGGGGTACCACTGTCGTTTTTTTTTCGGGCCGAATTTTTGAGTTTTGATATCTCAGCTCTGGAAGGGGCTAAAGCCTCCATTTTTGCACTCAGGTCTAAGTCTCATGGCCCTCTATCAGAATCCAGAGTTTTGGGAAGATTGGAGAAACTTAATTTTTCACCTGAAAAAAAATACGTAAGGGGTACCACTGTCGTTTTTTTTTTTTCGGGCAGAATTTTTGAGTTTCGATATCTCAGCTCTGGAAGGGGCTAGAGCCTCCATTTTTGCACTCAGGTCTAAGTCTCATGGCCCTCTATCAGAATCCAGAGTTTTGGGAAGATTGGAGAAACTTAATTTTTCGCCCGAAAAAAAAAAACGTAAGGGGTACCACTGTCGTTTTTTTTTCGGGTCGAATTTTTGAGTTTCGATATCTCAGCTCTGGAAGGGGCTAAAGCCTCCATTTTTGCACTCAGGTCTAAGTCTCATGGCCCTCTATCAGAATCCAGAGTTTTGGGAAGATTGGAGAAACTTAATTTTTCTCCCGAAAAAAAAAAACGTAAGGGGTACCACTGTCGTTTTTTTTTCGGGACGAATATTTGAGTTTCCATATCTCAGCTCTGGAAGGGGCTAGAGCCTCCATTTTTGCACTCAGGTCTAAGTCTCATGGCCCTCTATCAGAATCCAGAGTTTTGGGAAGATTGGAGAAACTTAATTTTTCGCCCAAAAAAAAACAAAAACGTAAGGGGTACCACTGTCGTTTTTTTTTCGGGTCGAATTTTTGAGTTTCGATATCTCAGCTCTGGAAGGGGCTAGAGCCTCCATTTTTGCACTCAGGTCTAAGTCTCATGGCCCTCTATCAGAATCCAGAGTTTTGGGAAGATTGGAGAAACTTAATTTTTCGCCCGAAAAAAAAAAACGTAAGGGGTAACACTGTCGGTTTTTTTTTCGGGCCGAATTTTTGAGTTTCGATATCTCAGCTCTGGAAGGGGCTAGAGCCTCCATTTTTGCACTCAGGTCTAAGTCTCATGGCCCTCTATCAGAATCCAGAGTTTTGGGAAGATTGGAGAAACTTAATTTTTCGCCCAAAAAAAAACAAAAACGTAAGGGGTACCACTGTCGTTTTTTTTTCGGGTCGAATTTTTGAGTTTCGATATCTCAGCTCTGGAAGGGGCTAGAGCCTCCATTTTTGCACTCAGGTCTAAGTCTCATGGCCCTCTATCAGAATCCAGAGTTTTGGGAAGATTGGAGAAACTTAATTTTTCACCCGAAAAAAAAAAACGTAAGGGGTAACACTGTCGGTTTTTTTTTCGGGCCGAATTTTTGAGTTTCGATATCTCAGCTCTGGAAGGGGCTAGAGCCTCCATTTTTGCACTCAGGTCTAAGTCTCATGGCCCTCTATCAGAATCCAGAGTTTTGGGAAGATTGGAGAAACTTAATTTTTCGGCCGAAAAAAAAAAAACGTAAGGGGTACCAATGTCGTTTTTTTTTTCGGGCTGAATTTTTGAGTTTTGATATCTCAGCTCTGGAAGGGGCTAGAGCCTCCATTTTTGCACTCAGGTCTAAGTCTCATGGCCCTCTATCAGAATCCAGAGTTTTGGGAAGATTGGAGAAACTTAATTTTTCACCCGAAAAAAAAAACGTAAGGGGTACCACTGTCGTTTTTTTTTCGGGCCGAATTTTTGAGTTTCGATATCTCAGCTCTGGAAGGGGCTAGAGCCTCCGTTTTTGCACTCAGGTCTAAGTCTCATGGCCCTCTATCAGAATCCAGAGTTTTGGGAAGATTGGAGAAACTTAATTTTTCGCCCGAAAAAAAAAACGTAAGGGGTACCACTGTCGTTTTTTTTTTCGGGCCGAATTTTTGAGTTTCTATATCTAAGCTCTGGAAGGGGCTAGAGCCTCCATTTTTGCACTCAGGTCTAAGTCTCATGGCCCTCTATCAGAATCCAGAGTTTTGGGAAGATTGGAGAAACTTAATTTTTCGCCCGAAAAAAAAAAACGTAAGGGGTACCACTGTCGTTTTTTTTTCGGGCCGAATTTTTGAGTTTCGATATCTCAGCTCTGGAAGGGGCTAGAGCCTCCATTTTTGCACTCAGGTCTAAGTCTAATGGCCCTCTATCAGAATCCAGAGTTTTGGGAAGATTGGAGAAACTTAATTTTTCGCCCGAAAAAAAAAAACGTAAGGGGTACCACTGTCGTTTTTTTTTTTCGGGCCGAATTTTTGAGTTTCGATATCTCAGCTCTGGAAGGGTCTAGAGCCTCCATTTTTGCACTCAGGTCTAAGTCTCATGGCACTCTGTCAGAATCCAGAGTTTTGGGAAGATTGGAGAAACTTAATTTTTCCGCCGAAAAAAAAAACGTAAGGGGTACCACTGTCGTTTTTTTTTCGGGCTGAATTTTTGAGTTTTGATATCTCAGCTCTGGAAGGGGCTAGAGCCTCCATTTTTGCACTCAGGTCTAAGTCTCATGGCCCTCTATCAGAATCCAGAGTTTTGGGAAGATTGGAGAAACTTAATTTTTCGCCCGAAAAAAAAAACTTAAGGGGTACCACTGTCGGTTTTTTTTCGGGCCGAAATTTTGAGTTTCGATATCTCAGCTCTGGAAGGGGCTAGAGCCTCCATTTTGCACTCAGGTCTAAGTCTCATGGCCCTCTATCAGAATCCAGAGTTTTGGGAAGATTGGAGAAACTTAATTTTTGACCGAAAAAAAAAACGTAAGGGGTACCACTGTCGTTTTTTTTTTCTGGCCGAATTTTTGAGTTTCGATATCTCAGCTCTGGAAGGGCCTAGAGCCTCCATTTTTGCACTCAGGTCTAAGTCTCATGGCCCTCTATCAGAATCCAGAGTTTTGGGAAGATTGGAGAAACTTAATTTTTCGCCCGAAAAAAAAAACGTAAGGGGTACCACTGTCGTTTTTTTTTTCGGGCCGAATTTTTGAGTTTCGATATCTCAGCTCTGGAAGGGGCTAGAGCCTCCATTTTTGCACTCAGGTCTAAGTCTCATGGCCCTCTATCAGAATCCAGAGTTTTGGGAAGATTGGAGAAACTTAATTTTTCGCCCGAAAAAAAAAACGTAAGGGGTACCACTGTCGTTTTTTTTTCGGGCCGAATTTTTGAGTTTCGATATCTCAGCTCTGGAAGGGGCTAAAGCCTCCATTTTTGCACTCAGGTCTAAGTCTCATGGCCCTCTATCAGAATCCAGAGTTTTGGGAAGATTGGAGAAACGGAATTTTTCGACCGAAAAAAAAAACGTAAGGGGTACCACTGTCGTTTTTTTTTCGGGCCGAATTTTTGAGTTTCGATATCTCAGCTCTGGAAGGGGCTAGAGCCTCCATTTTTGCACTCAGGTCTAAGTCTCATGGCCCTCTATCAGAATCCAGAGTTTTGGGAAGATTGGAGAAACTTAATTTTTCGGCCGAAAAAAAAAACCTAAGGGGTACCACTGTCGTTTTTTTTTCGGGCCGAATTTTTGAGTTTCGATATCTCAGCTCTGGAAGGGGCTAGAGCCTCCGTTTTTGCACTCAGGTCTAAGTCTCATGGCCCTCTATCAGAATCCAGAGTTTTGGGAAGATTGGAGAAACTTAATTTTTCCGCCGAAAAAAAAAACGTAAGGGGTACCACTGTCGTTTTTTTTTCGGGCTGAATTTTTGAGTTTTGATATCTCAGCTCTGGAAGGGGCTAGAGCCTCAATTTTTGCACTCAGGTCTAAGTCTCATGGCCCTCTATCAGAATCCAGAGTTTTGGGAAGATTGGAGAAACTTAATTTTTCGCCCGAAAAAAAAAACTTAAGGGGTACCACTGTCGTTTTTTTTTCGGGCCGAAATTTTGAGTTTCGATATCTCAGCTCTGGAAGGGGCTAGAGCCTCCATTTTGCACTCAGGTCTAAGTCTCATGGCCCTCTATCAGAATCCAGAGTTTTGGGAAGATTGGAGAAACTTAATTTTTGACCGAAAAAAAAACGTAAGGGGTACCACTGTCGTTTTTTTTTTCTGGCCGAATTTTTGAGTTTCGATATCTCAGCTCTGGAAGGGCCTAGAGCCTCCATTTTTGCACTCAGGTCTAAGTCTCATGGCCCTCTATCAGAATCCAGAGTTTTGGGAAGATTGGAGAAACTTAATTTTTCGCCCGAAAAAAAAAACATAAGGGGTACCACTGTCGTTTTTTTTTTCGGGCCGAATTTTTGAGTTTCGATATCTCAGCTCTGGAAGGGGCTAGAGCCTCCATTTTTGCACTCAGGTCTAAGTCTCATGGCCCTCTATCAGAATCCAGAGTTTTGGGAAGATTGGAGAAACTTAATTTTTCGCCCGAAAAAAAAAACGTAAGGGGTACCACTGTCGTTTTTTTTTCGGGCCGAATTTTTGAGTTTCGATATCTCAGCTCTGGAAGGGGCTAAAGCCTCCATTTTTGCACTCAGGTCTAAGTCTCATGGCCCTCTATCAGAATCCAGAGTTTTGGGAAGATTGGAGAAACTTAATTTTTCGCCCAAAAAAAAACAAAAACGTAAGGGGTACCACTGTCGTTTTTTTTTCGGGTCGAATTTTTGAGTTTCGATATCTCAGCTCTGGAAGGGGCTAGAGCCTCCATTTTTGCACTCAGGTCTAAGTCTCATGGCCCTCTATCAGAATCCAGAGTTTTGGGAAGATTGGAGAAACTTAATTTTTCGCCCGAAAAAAAAAAACGTAAGGGGTACCACTGTCGGTTTTTTTTTCGGGCCGAATTTTTGAGTTTCGATATCTCAGCTCTGGAAGGGGCTAGAGCCTCCATTTTTGCACTCAGGTCTAAGTCTCATGGCCCTCTATCAGAATCCAGAGTTTTGGGAAGATTGGAGAAACGGAATTTTTCGACCGAAAAAAAAAACGTAAGGGGTAGCACTGTCGTTTTTTTTTCGGGCCGAATTTTTGAGTTTCGATATCTCAGCTCTGGAAGGGGCTAGAGCCTCCATTTTTGCACTCAGGTCTAAGTCTCATGGCCCTCTATCAGAATCCAGAGTTTTGGGAAGATTGGAGAAACTTAATTTTTCGGCCGAAAAAAAAAAAACGTAAGGGGTACCACTGTCGTTTTTTTTTCGGGCTGAATTTTTGAGTTTTGATATCTCAGCTCTGGAAGGGGCTAGAGCCTCCATTTTTGCACTCAGGTCTAAGTCTCATGGCCCTCTATCAGAATCCAGAGTTTTGGGAAGATTGGAGAAACTTAATTTTTCACCCGAAAAAAAAAAAACGTAAGGGGTACCACTGTCGTTTTTTTTTCGGGCCGAATTTTTGAGTTTCGATATCTCAGCTCTGGAAGGGGCTAGAGCCTCCGTTTTTGCACTCAGGTCTAAGTCTCATGGCCCTCTATCAGAATCCAGAGTTTTGGGAAGATTGGAGAAACTTAATTTTTCGCCCGAAAAAAAAAAACGTAAGGGGTACCACTGTCGTTTTTTTTTCGGGCCGAATTTTTGAGTTTTGATATCTCAGCTCTGGAAGGGGCTAGAGCCTCCATTTTTGCACTCAGGTCTAAGTCTCATGGCCCTCTATCAGAATCCAGAGTTTTGGGAAGATTGGAGAAACTTAATTTTTCGCCCGAAAAAAAAAACGTAAGGGGTACCACTGTCGTTTTTTTTTCGGGCCGAATTTTTGAGTTTCGATATCTCAGCTCTGGAAGGGGCTAAAGCCTCCATTTTTGCACTCAGGTCTAAGTCTCATGGCCCTCTATCAGAATCCAGAGTTTTGGGAAGATTGGAGAAACTTAATTTTTCGCCCAAAAAAAAACAAAAACGTAAGGGGTACCACTGTCGTTTTTTTTTCGGGTCGAATTTTTGAGTTTCGATATCTCAGCTCTGGAAGGGGCTAGAGCCTCCATTTTTGCACTCAGGTCTAAGTCTCATGGCCCTCTATCAGAATCCAGAGTTTTGGGAAGATTGGAGAAACTTAATTTTTCGCCCGAAAAAAAAAAACGTAAGGGGTACCACTGTCGGTTTTTTTTTCGGGCCGAATTTTTGAGTTTCGATATCTCAGCTCTGGAAGGGGCTAGAGCCTCCATTTTTGCACTCAGGTCTAAGTCTCATGGCCCTCTATCAGAATCCAGAGTTTTGGGAAGATTGGAGAAACGGAATTTTTCGACCGAAAAAAAAAACGTAAGGGGTAGCACTGTCGTTTTTTTTTCGGGCCGAATTTTTGAGTTTCGATATCTCAGCTCTGGAAGGGGCTAGAGCCTCCATTTTTGCACTCAGGTCTAAGTCTCATGGCCCTCTATCAGAATCCAGAGTTTTGGGAAGATTGGAGAAACTTAATTTTTCGGCCGAAAAAAAAAAACGTAAGGGGTACCACTGTCGTTTTTTTTTCGGGCTGAATTTTTGAGTTTTGATATCTCAGCTCTGGAAGGGGCTAGAGCCTCCATTTTTGCACTCAGGTCTAAGTCTCATGGCCCTCTATCAGAATCCAGAGTTTTGGGAAGATTGGAGAAACTTAATTTTTCACCCGAAAAAAAAAAAACGTAAGGGGTACCACTGTCGTTTTTTTTTCGGGCCGAATTTTTGAGTTTCGATATCTCAGCTCTGGAAGGGGCTAGAGCCTCCGTTTTTGCACTCAGGTCTAAGTCTCATGGCCCTCTATCAGAATCCAGAGTTTTGGGAAGATTGGAGAAACTTAATTTTTCGCCCGAAAAAAAAAAACGTAAGGGGTACCACTGTCGTTTTTTTTTCGGGCCGAATTTTTGAGTTTTGATATCTCAGCTCTGGAAGGGGCTAGAGCCTCCATTTTTGCACTCAGGTCTAAGTCTCATGGCCCTCTATCAGAATCCAGAGTTTTGGGAAGATTGGAGAAACTTAATTTTTCGCCCGAAAAAAAAAAACGTAAGGGGTACCACTGTCGTTTTTTTTTCGGGCCGAATTTTTGAGTTTCGATATCTCAGCTCTGGAAGGGGCTAGAGCCTCCATTTTTGCACTCAGGTCTAAGTCTCATGGCCCTCTATCAGAATCCAGAGTTTTGGGAAGATTGGAGAAACTTAATTTTTCGCCCGAAAAAAAAAACGTAAGGGGTACCACTGTCGTTTTTTTTTCGGGCCGAATTTTTGAGTTTCTATATCTCAGCTCTGGAAGGGGCTAGAGCCTCCATTTTTGCACTCAGGTCTAAGTCTCATGGCCCTCTATCAGAATCCAGAGTTTTGGGAAGATTGGAGAAACTTAATTTTTCGCCCGAAAAAAAAAACGTAAGGGGTACCACTGTCGTTTTTTTTTCGGGCCGAATTTTTGAGTTTCGATATCTCAGCTCTGGAAGGGGCTAGAGCCTCCATTTTTGCACTCAGGTCTAAGTCTCATGGCCCTCTATCAGAATCCAGAGTTTTGGGAAGATTGGAGAAACTTAATTTTTCGGCCGAAAAAAAAAAACGTAAGGGGTACCACTGTCGTTTTTTTTTCGGGCTGAATTTTTGAGTTTTGATATCTCAGCTCTGGAAGGGGCTAGAGCCTCCATTTTTGCACTCAGGTCTAAGTCTCATGGCCCTCTATCAGAATCCAGAGTTTTGGGAAGATTGGAGAAACGGAATTTTTCGACCGAAAAAAAAAAACGTAAGGGGTACCACTGTCGTTTTTTTTTCGGGCCGAATTTTTGAGTTTCGATATCTCAGCTCTGGAAGGGGCTAGAGCCTCCATTTTTGCACTCAGGTCTAAGTCTCATGGCCCTCTATCAGAATCCAGAGTTTTGGGAAGATTGGAGAAACTTAATTTTTCGCCCGAAAAAAAAAAACGTAAGGGGTACCACTGTCGTTTTTTTTTCGGGCCGAATTTTTGAGTTTCGATATCTCAGCTCTGGAAGGGGCAGGAGCCTCCATTTTTGCACTCAGGTCTAAGTCTCATGGCCCTCTATCAGAATCCAGAGTTTTGGGAAGATTGGAGAAACTTAATTTTTCGCCCGAAAAAAAAAACGTAAGGGGTACCACTGTCGTTTTTTTTTTCGGGCCGAATTTTTGAGTTTCTATATCTAAGCTCTGGAAGGGGCTAGAGCCTCCATTTTTGCACTCAGGTCTAAGTCTCATGGCCCTCTATCAGAATCCAGAGTTTTGGGAAGATTGGAGAAACTTAATTTTTCGCCCAAAAAAAACCAAAAACGTAAGGGGTACCACTGTCGTTTTTTTTTCGGGTCGAATTTTTGAGTTTCGATATCTCAGCTCTGGAAGGGGCTAGAGCCTCAATTTTTGCACTCAGGTCTAAGTCTCATGGCCCTCTATCAGAATCCAGAGTTTTGGGAAGATTGGAGAAACTTAATTTTTCGCCCGAAAAAAAAAAACGTAAGGGGTACCACTGTCGGTTTTTTTTTCGGGCCGAATTTTTGAGTTTCGATATCTCAGCTCTGGAAGGGGCTAGAGCCTCCATTTTTGCACTCAGGTCTAAGTCTCATGGCCCTCTATCAGAATCCAGAGTTTTGGGAAGATTGGAGAAACGGAATTTTTCGACCGAAAAAAAAAACGTAAGGGGTAGCACTGTCGTTTTTTTTTCGGGCCGAATTTTTGAGTTTCGATATCTCAGCTCTGGAAGGGGCTAGAGCCTCCATTTTTGCACTCAGGTCTAAGTCTCATGGCCCTCTATCAGAATCCAGAGTTTTGGGAAGATTGGAGAAACTTAATTTTTCGGCCGAAAAAAAAAAAACGTAAGGGGTACCACTGTCGTTTTTTTTTCGGGCTGAATTTTTGAGTTTTGATATCTCAGCTCTGGAAGGGGCTAGAGCCTCCATTTTTGCACTCAGGTCTAAGTCTCATGGCCCTCTATCAGAATCCAGAGTTTTGGGAAGATTGGAGAAACTTAATTTTTCACCCGAAAAAAAAAAAACGTAAGGGGTACCACTGTCGTTTTTTTTTCGGGCCGAATTTTTGAGTTTCGATATCTCAGCTCTGGAAGGGGCTAGAGCCTCCGTTTTTGCACTCAGGTCTAAGTCTCATGGCCCTCTATCAGAATCCAGAGTTTTGGGAAGATTGGAGAAACTTAATTTTTCGCCCGAAAAAAAAAAACGTAAGGGGTACCACTGTCGTTTTTTTTTTCGGGCCGAATTTTTGAGTTTTGATATCTCAGCTCTGGAAGGGGCTAGAGCCTCCATTTTTGCACTCAGGTCTAAGTCTCATGGCCCTCTATCAGAATCCAGAGTTTTGGGAAGATTGGAGAAACTTAATTTTTCGCCCGAAAAAAAAAACGTAAGGGGTACCACTGTCGTTTTTTTTTTCGGGCCGAATTTTTGAGTTTCGATATCTCAGCTCTGGAAGGGGCTAGAGCCTCCATTTTTGCACTCAGGTCTAAGTCTCATGGCCCTCTATCAGAATCCAGAGTTTTGGGAAGATTGGAGAAACTTAATTTTTCGCCCGAAAAAAAAAACGTAAGGGGTACCACTGTCGTTTTTTTTTCGGGCCGAATTTTTGAGTTTCTATATCTCAGCTCTGGAAGGGGCTAGAGCCTCCATTTTTGCACTCAGGTCTAAGTCTCATGGCCCTCTATCAGAATCCAGAGTTTTGGGAAGATTGGAGAAACTTAATTTTTCGGCCGAAAAAAAAAAACGTAAGGGGTACCACTGTCGTTTTTTTTTCGGGCTGAATTTTTGAGTTTTGATATCTCAGCTCTGGAAGGGGCTAGAGCCTCCATTTTTGCACTCAGGTCTAAGTCTCATGGCCCTCTATCAGAATCCAGAGTTTTGGGAAGATTGGAGAAACGGAATTTTTCGACCGAAAAAAAAAACGTAAGGGGTACCACTGTCGTTTTTTTTTCGGGCCGAATTTTTGAGTTTCGATATCTCAGCTCTGGAAGGGGCTAGAGCCTCAATTTTTGCACTCAGGTCTAAGTCTCATGGCCCTCTATCAGAATCCAGAGTTTTGGGAAGATTGGAGAAACTTAATTTTTCGCCCGAAAAAAAAAAACGTAAGGGGTACCACTGTCGTTTTTTTTTCGGGCCGAATTTTTGAGTTTCGATATCTCAGCTCTGGAAGGGGCAGGAGCCTCCATTTTTGCACTCAGGTCTAAGTCTCATGGCCCTCTATCAGAATCCAGAGTTTTGGGAAGATTGGAGAAACTTAATTTTTCGCCCGAAAAAAAAAACGTAAGGGGTACCACTGTCGTTTTTTTTTCGGGCCGAATTTTTGAGTTTCTATATCTAAGCTCTGGAAGGGGCTAGAGCCTCCATTTTTGCACTCAGGTCTAAGTCTCATGGCCCTCTACCAGAATCCAGAGTTTTGGGAAGATTGGAGAAACTTAATTTTTCGCCCGAAAAAAAAAAACGTAAGGGGTACCACTGTCGTTTTTTTTTCGGGCCGAATTTTTGAGTTTCGATATCTCAGCTCTGGAAGGGGCTAGAGCCTCCATTTTTGCACTCAGGTCTAAGTCTCATGGCCCTCTATCAGAATCCAGAGTTTTGGGAAGATTGGAGAAACTTAATTTTTCGGCCGAAAAAAAAAAACGTAAGGGGTACCACTGTCGTTTTTTTTTCGGGCTGAATTTTTGAGTTTTGATATCTCAGCTCTGGAAGGGGCTAGAGCCTCCATTTTTGCACTCAGGTCTAAGTCTCATGGCCCTCTATCAGAATCCAGAGTTTTGGGAAGATTGGAGAAACTTAATTTTTCGCCCGAAAAAAAAAACGTAAGGGGTACCACTGTCGTTTTTTTTTTCGGGCCGAATTTTTGAGTTTCGATATCTCAGCTCTGGAAGGGGCTAGAGCCTCCATTTTTGCACTCAGGTCTAAGTCTCATGGCCCTCTATCAGAATCCAGAGTTTTGGGAAGATTGGAGAAACTTAATTTTTCACCCGAAAAAAAAAAACGTAAGGGGTACCATTGTCGTTTTTTTTTTCGGGCCAAATTTTTGAGTTTCGATATCTCAGCTCTGGAAGGGGCTAGAGCCTCCATTTTTGCACTCAGGTCTAAGTCTCATGGCCCTCTATCAGAATCCAGAGTTTTGGGAAGATTGGAGAAACTTAATTTTTCGCCCAAAAAAAAACAAAAACGTAAGGGGTACCACTGTCGTTTTTTTTTCGGGCCGAATTTTTGAGTTTCGATATCTCAGCTCTGGAAGGGGCTAGAGCCTCCATTTTTGCACTCAGGTCTAAGTCTCATGGCCCTCTATCAGAATCCAGAGTTTTGGGAAGATTGGAGAAACTTAATTTTTCGCCAGAAAAAAAAAACGTAAGGGGTACCACTGTCGTTTTTTTTTTCGGGCCGAATTTTTGAGTTTCGATATCTCAGCTCTGGAAGGGGCTAGAGCCTCCATTTTTGCACTCAGGTCTAAGTCTCATGGCCCTCTATCAGAATCCAGAGTTTTGGGAAGATTGGAGAAACGGAATTTTTCGACCGAAAAAAAAAACGTAAGGGGTACCACTGTCGTTTTTTTTTCGGGCCGAATTTTTGAGTTTCGATATCTCAGCTCTGGAAGGGGCTAGAGCCTCCATTTTTGCACTCAGGTCTAAGTCTCATGGCCCTCTATCAGAATCCAGAGTTTTGGGAAGATTGGAGAAACGTAATTTTTCGGCCGAAAAAAAAAACGTAAGGGGTACCACTGTCGTTTTTTTTTCGGGCCGAATTTTTGAGTTTCGATATCTCAGCTCTGGAAGGGGCTAGAGCCTCCGTTTTTGCACTCAGGTCTAAGTCTAATGGCCCTCTATCAGAATCCAGAGTTTTGGGAAGATTGGAGAAACTTAATTTTTCGCCCGAAAAAAAAAAACGTAAGGGGTACCACTGTCGTTTTTTTTTTTCGGGCCGAATTTTTGAGTTTCGATATCTCAGCTCTGGAAGGGGCTAGAGCCTCCATTTTTGCACTCAGGTCTAAGTCTCATGGCCCTCTATCAGAATCCAGAGTTTTGGGAAGATTGGAGAAACTTAATTTTTCCGCCGAAAAAAAAAACGTAAGGGGTACCACTGTCGTTTTTTTTTCGGGCTGAATTTTTGAGTTTTGATATCTCAGCTCTGGAAGGGGCTAGAGCCTCCATTTTTGCACTCAGGTCTAAGTCTCATGGCCCTCTATCAGAATCCAGAGTTTTGGGAAGATTGGAGAAACTTAATTTTTCGCCCGAAAAAAAAAACGTAAGGGGTACCACTGTCGTTTTTTTTTCGGGCCGAATTTTTGAGTTTCGATATCTCAGCTCTGGAAGGGGCTAGAGCCTCCATTTTTGCACTCAGGTCTAAGTCTCATGGCCCTCTATCAGAATCCAGAGTTTTTGGGAGATTGGAGAAACTTAATTTTTCGGCCGAAAAAAAAAACGTAAGGGGTACCACTGTCGTTTTTTTTTCGGGCTGAATTTTTGAGTTTTGATATCTCAGCTCTGGAAGGGGCTAGAGCCTCCATTTTTGCACTCAGGTCTAAGTCTCATGGCCCTCTATCAGAATCCAGAGTTTTGGGAAGATTGGAGAAACTTAATTTTTCACCCGAAAAAAAAAAACGTAAGGGGTACCATTGTCGTTTTTTTTTTCGGGCCAAATTTTTGAGTTTCGATATCTCAGCTCTGGAAGGGGCTAGAGCCTCCATTTTTGCACTCAGGTCTAAGTCTCATGGCCCTCTATCAGAATCCAGAGTTTTGGGAAGATTGGAGAAACTTAATTTTTCGGCCGAAAAAAAAAAACGTAAGGGGTACCACTGTCGTTTTTTTTTCGGGCTGAATTTTTGAGTTTTGATATCTCAGCTCTGGAAGGGGCTAGAGCCTCCATTTTTGCACTCAGGTCTAAGTCCCAAGGCCCTCTATCAGAATCCAGAGTTTTGGGAAGATTGGAGAAACTTAATTTTTCACCCGAAAAAAAAAAACGTAAGGGGTACCATTATCGTTTTTTTTTTCGGGCCAAATTTTTGAGTTTCGATATCTCAGCTCTGGAAGGGGCTAGAGCCTCCATTTTTGCACTCAGGTCTAAGTCTCATGGCCCTCTATCAGAATCCAGAGTTTTGGGAAGATTGGAGAAACGGAATTTTTCGACCGAAAAAAAAAACGTAAGGGGTACCACTGTCGTTTTTTTTTCGGGCCGAATTTTTGAGTTTCGATATCTCAGCTCTGGAAGGGGCTAGAGCCTCCATTTTTGCACTCAGGTCTAAGTCTCATGGCCCTCTATCAGAATCCAGAGTTTTGGGAAGATTGGAGAAACGGAATTTTTCGACCGAAAAAAAAAACGTAAGGGGTACCACTGTCGGTTTTTTTTCGGGCCGAATTTTTGAGTTTCGATATCTCAGCTCTGGAAGGGGCTAGAGCCTCCATTTTTGCACTCAGGTCTAAGTCTCATGGCCCTCTATCAGAATCCAGAGTTTTGGGAAGATTGGAGAAACTTAATTTTTCGGCCGAAAAAAAAAACGTAAGGGGTACCACTGTCGTTTTTTTTTCGGGCCGAATTTTTGAGTTTCGATATCTCAGCTCTGGAAGGGGCTAGAGCCTCCGTTTTTGCACTCAGGTCTAAGTCTAATGGCCCTCTATCAGAATCCAGAGTTTTGGGAAGATTGGAGAAACTTAATTTTTCGCCCGAAAAAAAAAAACGTAAGGGGTACCACTGTCGTTTTTTTTTTTCGGGCCGAATTTTTGAGTTTCGATATCTCAGCTCTGGAAGGGGCTAGAGCCTCCATTTTTGCACTCAGGTCTAAGTCTCATGGCCCTCTATCAGAATCCAGAGTTTTGGGAAGATTGGAGAAACTTAATTTTTCCGCCGAAAAAAAAAAACGTAAGGGGTACCACTGTCGTTTTTTTTTCGGGCTGAATTTTTGAGTTTTGATATCTCAGCTCTGGAAGGGGCTAGAGCCTCCATTTTTGCACTCAGGTCTAAGTCTCATGGCCCTCTATCAGAATCCAGAGTTTTGGGAAGATTGGAGAAACTTAATTTTTCGCCCAAAAAAAAACAAAAACGTAAGGGGTACCACTGTCGTTTTTTTTTCGGGCCGAATTTTTGAGTTTCGATATCTCAGCTCTGGAAGGGGCTAGAGCCTCCATTTTTGCACTCAGGTCTAAGTCTCATGGCCCTCTATCAGAATCCAGAGTTTTGGGAAGATTGGAGAAACTTAATTTTTCGCCAGAAAAAAAAAACGTAAGGGGTACCACTGTCGTTTTTTTTTTCGGGACGAATTTTTGAGTTTCGATATCTCAGCTCTGGAAGGGGCTAGAGCCTCCATTTTTGCACTCAGGTCTAAGTCTCATGGCCCTCTATCAGAATCCAGAGTTTTGGGAAGATTGGAGAAACTTAATTTTTCGCCCGAAAAAAAAAAAACGTAAGGGGTACCACTGTCGTTTTTTTTTCGGGCCGAATTTTTGAGTTTCGATATCTCAGCTCTGGAAGGGGCTAGAGCCTCCATTTTTGCACTCAGGTCTAAGTCTCATGGCCCTCTATCAGAATCCAGAGTTTTGGGAAGATTGGAGAAACTTAATTTTTCGCCCGAAAAAAAAAACGTAAGGGGTACCACTGTCGTTTTTTTTTCGGGCCGAATTTTTGAGTTTCGATATCTCAGCTCTGGAAGGGGCTAGAGCCTCCATTTTTGCACTCAGGTCTAAGTCTCATGGCCCTCTATCAGAATCCAGAGTTTTTGGGAGATTGGAGAAACTTAATTTTTCGGCCGAAAAAAAAAACGTAAGGGGTACCACTGTCGTTTTTTTTTCGGGCTGAATTTTTGAGTTTTGATATCTCAGCTCTGGAAGGGGCTAGAGCCTCCATTTTTGCACTCAGGTCTAAGTCTCATGGCCCTCTATCAGAATCCAGAGTTTTGGGAAGATTGGAGAAACTTAATTTTTCACCCGAAAAAAAAAACGTAAGGGGTACCATTGTCGTTTTTTTTTTCGGGCCAAATTTTTGAGTTTCGATATCTCAGCTCTGGAAGGGGCTAGAGCCTCCATTTTTGCACTCAGGTCTAAGTCTCATGGCCCTCTATCAGAATCCAGAGTTTTGGGAAGATTGGAGAAACTTAATTTTTCGGCCGAAAAAAAAAAACGTAAGGGGTACCACTGTCGTTTTTTTTTCGGGCTGAATTTTTGAGTTTTGATATCTCAGCTCTGGAAGGGGCTAGAGCCTCCATTTTTGCACTCAGGTCTAAGTCCCATGGCCCTCTATCAGAATCCAGAGTTTTGGGAAGATTGGAGAAACTTAATTTTTCACCCGAAAAAAAAAAACGTAAGGGGTACCATTGTCGTTTTTTTTTTCGGGCCAAATTTTTGAGTTTCGATATCTCAGCTCTGGAAGGGGCTAGAGCCTCCATTTTTGCACTCAGGTCTAAGTCTCATGGCCCTCTATCAGAATCCAGAGTTTTGGGAAGATTGGAGAAACGGAATTTTTCGACCGAAAAAAAAAACGTAAGGGGTACCACTGTCGTTTTTTTTTCGGGCCGAATTTTTGAGTTTCGATATCTCAGCTCTGGAAGGGGCTAGAGCCTCCATTTTTGCACTCAGGTCTAAGTCTCATGGCCCTCTATCAGAATCCAGAGTTTTGGGAAGATTGGAGAAACTTAATTTTTCGGCCGAAAAAAAAAACGTAAGGGGTACCACTGTCGTTTTTTTTTCGGGCCGAATTTTTGAGTTTCGATATCTCAGCTCTGGAAGGGGCTAGAGCCTCCATTTTTGCACTCAGGTCTAAGTCTCATGGCCCTCTATCAGAATCCAGAGTTTTGGGAAGATTGGAGAAACTTAATTTTTCGCCCGAAAAAAAAAAAATTTAGGGGTACCACTGTCGTTTTTTTTTCGGGCCGAAATTTTGAGTTTCGATATCTCAGCTCTGGAAGGGGCTAGAGCCTCCATTTTGCACTCAGGTCTAAGTCTCATGGCCCTCTATCAGAATCCAGAGTCTTGGGAAGATTGGAGAAACTTAATTTTTCGCCCGAAAAAAAAAACGTAAGGGGTACCACTGTCGTTTTTTTTTCGGGCCGAATTTTTGAGTTTCGATATCTCAGCTCTGGAAGGGGCTAGAGCCTCCATTTTTGCACTCAGGTCTAAGTCTCATGGCCCTCTATCAGAATCCAGAGTTTTTGGGAGATTGGAGAAACTTAATTTTTCGGCCGAAAAAAAAAAACGTAAGGGGTACCACTGTCGTTTTTTTTTCGGGCCGAATTTTTGAGTTTCGATATCTCAGCTCTGGAAGGGGCTAGAGCCTCCATTTTTGCACTCAGGTCTAAGTCTCATGGCCCTCTATCAGAATACAGAGTTTTGGGAAGATTGGAGAAACTTAATTTTTCACCCGAAAAAAAAAAACGTAAGGGGTACCATTGTCGTTTTTTTTTTCGGGCCAAATTTTTGAGTTTCGATATCTCAGCTCTGGAAGGGGCTAGAGCCTCCATTTTTGCACTCAGGTCTAAGTCTCATGGCCCTCTATCAGAATCCAGAGTTTTGGGAAGATTGGAGAAACTTAATTTTTCGGCCGAAAAAAAAAAACGTAAGGGGTACCACTGTCGTTTTTTTTTCGGGCTGAATTTTTGAGTTTTGATATCTCAGCTCTGGAAGGGGCTAGAGCCTCCATTTTTGCACTCAGGTCTAAGTCCCATGGCCCTCTATCAGAATCCAGAGTTTTGGGAAGATTGGAGAAACTTAATTTTTCACCCGAAAAAAAAAAACGTAAGGGGTACCATTGTCGTTTTTTTTTTCGGGCCAAATTTTTGAGTTTCGATATCTCAGCTCTGGAAGGGGCTAGAGCCTCCATTTTTGCACTCAGGTCTAAGTCTCATGGCCCTCTATCAGAATCCAGAGTTTTGGGAAGATTGGAGAAACGGAATTTTTCGACCGAAAAAAAAAACGTAAGGGGTACCACTGTCGTTTTTTTTTCGGGCCGAATTTTTGAGTTTCGATATCTCAGCTCTGGAAGGGGCTAGAGCCTCCATTTTTGCACTCAGGTCTAAGTCCCATGGCCCTCTATCAGAATCCAGAGTTTTGGGAAGATTGGAGAAACTTAATTTTTCGGCCGAAAAAAAAAACGTAAGGGGTACCACTGTCGTTTTTTTTTCGGGCCGAATTTTTGAGTTTCGATATCTCAGCTCTGGAAGGGGCTAGAGCCTCCGTTTTTGCACTCAGGTCTAAGTCTCATGGCCCTCTATCAGAATCCAGAGTTTTGGGAAGATTGGAGAAACTTAATTTTTCGCCCGAAAAAAAAAAACTTAAGGGGTACCACTGTCGTTTTTTTTTCGGGCCGAAATTTTGAGTTTCGATATCTCAGCTCTGGAAGGGGCTAGAGCCTCCATTTTGCACTCAGGTCTAAGTCTCATGGCCCTCTATCAGAATCCAGAGTTTTGGGAAGATTGGAGAAACTTAATTTTTCGCCCGAAAAAAAAAAACGTAAGGGGTACCACTGTCGTTTTTTTTTCGGGCCGAATTTTTGAGTTTCGATATCTCAGCTCTGGAAGGGGCTAAAGCCTCCATTTTTGCACTCAGGTCTAAGTCTCATGGCCCTCTATCAGAATCCAGAGTTTTGGGAAGATTGGAGAAACTTAATTTTTCTCCCGAAAAAAAAAAACGTAAGGGGTACCACTGTCGTTTTTTTTTCGGGCCGAATATTTGAGTTTCCATATCTCAGCTCTGGAAGGGGCTAGAGCCTCCATTTTTGCACTCAGGTCTAAGTCTCATGGCCCTCTATCAGAATCCAGAGTTTTGGGAAGATTGGAGAAACTTAATTTTTCGCCCAAAAAAAAAACAAAAACGTAAGGGGTACCACTGTCGTTTTTTTTTCGGGTCGAATTTTTGAGTTCCGATATCTCAGCTCTGGAAGGGGCTAGAGCCTCCATTTTTGCACTCAGGTCTAAGTCTCATGGCCCTCTATCAGAATCCAGAGTTTTGGGAAGATTGGAGAAACTTAATTTTTCGCCCGAAAAAAAAAAACGTAAGGGGTACCACTGTCGGTTTTTTTTTCGGGCCGAATTTTTGAGTTTCGATATCTCAGCTCTGGAAGGGGCTAGAGCCTCCATTTTTGCACTCAGGTCTAAGTCTCATGGCCCTCTATCAGAATCCAGAGTTTTGGGAAGATTGGAGAAACGGAATTTTTCGACCGAAAAAAAAAACGTAAGGGGTACCACTGTCGTTTTTTTTTCGGGCCGAATTTTTGAGTTTCGATATCTCAGCTCTGGAAGGGGCTAGAGCCTCCATTTTTGCACTCAGGTCTAAGTCTCATGGCCCTCTATCAGAATCCAGAGTTTTGGGAAGATTGGAGAAACTTAATTTTTCACCCGAAAAAAAAAACGTAAGGGGTACCACTGTCGTTTTTTTTTTCGGGCCGAATTTTTGAGTTTCGATATCTCAGCTCTGGAAGGGACTAGAGCCTCCGTTTTTGCACTCAGGTCTAAGTCTCATGGCCCTCTATCAGAATCCAGAGTTTTGGGAAGATTGGAGAAACTTAATTTTTCGCCCGAAAAAAAAACGTAAGGGGTACCACTGTCGTTTTTTTTTCGGGCCGAATTTTTGAGTTTTGATATCTCAGCTCTGGAAGGGGCTAGAGCCTCCATTTTTGCACTCAGGTCTAAGTCTCATGGCCCTCTATCAGAATCCAGAGTTTTGGGAAGATTGGAGAAACTTAATTTTTCGCCCGAAAAAAAAAACGTAAGGGGTACCACTGTCGTTTTTTTTTCGGGCCGAATTTTTGAGTTTCGATATCTCAGCTCTGGAAGGGGCTAGAGCCTCCATTTTTGCACTCAGGTCTAAGTCTCATGGCCCTCTATCAGAATCCAGAGTTTTGGGAAGATTGGAGAAACTTAATTTTTCGCCCGAAAAAAAACGTAAGGGGTACCACTGTCGTTTTTTTTTCGGGCCGAATTTTTGAGTTTCGATATCTCAGCTCTGGAAGGGGCTAGAGCCTCCATTTTTGCACTCAGGTCTAAGTCTCATGGCCCTCTATCAGAATCCAGAGTTTTGGGAAGATTGGAGAAACTTAATTTTTCGGCCGAAAAAAAAAAACGTAAGGGGTACCACTGTCGTTTTTTTTTCGGGCTGAATTTTTGAGTTTTGATATCTCAGCTCTGGAAGGGGCTAGAGCCTCCATTTTTGCACTCAGGTCTAAGTCCCATGGCCCTCTATCAGAATCCAGAGTTTTGGGAAGATTGGAGAAACTTAATTTTTCACCCGAAAAAAAAAAAACGTAAGGGGTACCATTGTCGTTTTTTTTTTCGGGCCAAATTTTTGAGTTTCGATATCTCAGCTCTGGAAGGGGCTAGAGCCTCCATTTTTGCACTCAGGTCTAAGTCTCATGGCCCTCTATCAGAATCCAGAGTTTTGGGAAGATTGGAGAAACTTAATTTTTCGCCCCAAAAAAAACAAAAACGTAAGGGGTACCACTGTCGTTTTTTTTTCGGGCCGAATTTTTGAGTTTCGATATCTCAGCTCTGGAAGGGGCTAGAGCCTCCATTTTTGCACTCAGGTCTAAGTCTCATGGCCCTCTATCAGAATCCAGAGTTTTGGGAAGATTGGAGAAACTTAATTTTTCGCCAGAAAAAAAAAACGTAAGGGGTACCACTGTCGTTTTTTTTTTTCGGGCGAAAAATTAAGTTTCTCCAATCTTCCCAAAACTCTGGATTCTGATAGAGGGCCATGTGACTTAGACCTGAGTGCAAAAATGGAGGCTCTAGACCCTTCCAGAGCTGAGATATCAAAACTCAAAAATTCAGCCCGAAAAAAAACGACAGTGGTACCCCTTACGTTTTTTTTTGGGGCGAAAAATTAAGTTTCTCCAATCTTCCAAAAACTCTGGATTCTGATAGAGGGCCATGAGACTTAGACCTGAGTGCAAAAATGGAGGCTCTAGCCCCTTCCAGAGCTGAGATATCGAAACTCAAAAATTCGGCCCGAAAAAAAAACCGACAGCGGTACCCCTTACGTTTTTTTTTTTTCGGGCGAAAAATTAAGTTTCTCCAATCTTCCAAAAACTCTGGATTCTGATAGAGGGCCATGAGACTTAGATCTGAGTGCAAAAATGGAGGCTCTAGCCCCTTCCAGAGCTGAGATATCGAAACTCAAAAATTCGGCCCCAAAAAAATTCGACAGTGGTACCCCTTACGTTTTTTTTTGGGCGAAAAATTAAGTTTCTCCAATCTTCCCAAAACTCTGGATTCTGATAGAGGGCCATGAGACTTACACCTGAGTGCAAAAATGGAGGCTCTAGCCCCTTCCAGAGCTGAGATATCGAAACTCAAAAATTCGGCCCGAAAAAAAAACGACAGTGGTACCCCTTACGTTTTTTTTTTTGGGCGAAAAATTAAGTTTCTCCAATCTTCCCAAAACTCTGGATTCTGATAGAGGGCCATGAGACTTAGACCTGAGTGCAAAAATGGAGGCTCTAGCCCCTTCCAGAGCTGAGATATCGAAACTCAAAGATTCGGCCCGAAAAAAAAACGACAGTGGTACCCCTTACGTTGTTTTTTTTTCTGGCGAAAAATTAAGTTTCTCCAATCTTCCCAAAACTCTGGATTCTGATAGACGGCCATGAGACTTAGACCTGAGTGCAAAAATGGAGGCTCTAGCCCCTTCCAGAGCTGAGATATCGAAACTCAAAAATTCGGCCCGAAAAAAAAAACGACAGTGGTACCCCTTACGTTTTTTTTTTTTCGGGCGAAAAATTAAGTTTCTCCAATCTTCCCAAAACTCTGGATTCTGATAGAGGGCCATGAGACTTAGACCTGAGTGCAAAAATGGAGGCTCTAGCCCCTTCCAGAGCTGACATATCGAAACTCAAAAATTCGGCCCGAAAAAAAAAACGACAGTGGTACCCCTTACGTTTTTTTTTTTTTCGGGCGAAAAATTAAGTTTCTCCAATCTTCCCAAAACTCTGGATTCTGATAGAGGGCCATGAGACTTAGACCTGAGTGCAAAAATGGAGGCTCTAGCCCCTTCCAGAGCTGAGATATCGAAACTCAAAAATTCGGTCCGAAAAAAAAAACGACAGTGGTACCCCTTACGTTTTTTTTTTCGGGCGAAAAATTAAGTTTCTCCAATCTTCCCAAAACTCTGGATTCTGATAGAGGGCCATGAGACTTAGACCTGAGTGCAAAAATGGAGGCTCTAGCCCCTTCCAGAGCTGAGATATCGAAACTCAAAAATTCGGCCCGAAAAAAAAACGACAGTGGTACCCCTTACGTTTTTTTTTTTTCGGGCGAAAAATCAAGTTTCTCCAATCTTCCCAAAACTCTGGATTCTGATAGAGGGCCATGAGACTTAGACCTGAGTGCAAAAATGGAGGCTCTAGCCCCTTCCAGAGCTGAGATATCGAAACTCAAAAATTCGGCCCGAAAAAAAAAAACGACAGTGGTACCCCTTACGTTTTTTTTTTTCGGGCGAAAAATTAAGTTTCTCCAATCTTCCAAAAACTCTGGATTCTGATAGAGGGCCATGAGACTTAGACCTGAGTGCAAAAATGGAGGCTCTAGCCCCTTCCAGAGCTGAGATATCGAAACTCAAAAATTCGGCCCGAAAAAAAAAACGACAGTGGTACCCCTTACGTTTTTTTTTTTCGGGCGAAAAATTAAGTTTCTCCAATCTTCCCAAAACTCTGGATTCTGATAGAGGGCCATGAGACTTAGACCTGAGTGCAAAAATGGAGGCTCTAGCCCCTTCCAGAGCTGAGATATCGAAACTCAAATATTCGGCCCGAAAAAAAAACGACAGTGGTACCCCTTACGTTTTTTTTTTTCGGGCGAAAAATTAATTTTCTCCAATCTTCCCAAAACTCTGGATTCTGATAGAGGGCCATGAGACTTAGACCTGAGTACAAAAATGGAGGCTCTAGCCCCTTCCAGAGCTGAGATATCGAAACTCAAAAATTCGGCCCGAAAAAAAAAAACGACAGTGGTACCCCTTACGTTTTTTTTTTTCGGGCGAAAAATTAAGTTTCTCCAATCTTCCAAAAACTCTGGATTCTGATAGAGGGCCATGAGACTTAGACCTGAGTGCAAAAATGGAGGCTCTAGCCCCTTCCAGAGCTGAGATATCGAAACTCAAAAATTCGGCCCGAAAAAAAAACGACAGTGGTACCCCTTACGTTTTTTTTTTTTCGGGCGAAAAATTAAGTTTCTCCAATCTTCCCAAAACTCTGGATTCTGATAGAGGGCCATGAGACTTAGACCTGAGTGCAAAAATGGAGGCTCTAGCCCCTTCCAGAGCTGAGATATCGAAACTCAAATATTCGGCCCGAAAAAAAAACGACAGTGGTACCCCTTACGTTTTTGTTTTTTTCGGGCGAAAAATTAAGTTTCTCCAATCTTCCCAAAACTCTGGATTCTGATAGAGGGCCATGAGACTTAGACCTGAGTGCAAAAATGGAGGCTCTAGCCCCTTCCAGAGCTGAGATATCGAAACTCAAAAATTCGGCCCGAAAAAAAAAACGACAGTGGTACCCCTTACGTTTTTTTTTTTCGGGCGAAAAATTAAGTTTCTCCAATCTTCCCAAAACTCTGGATTCTGATAGAGGGCCATGAGACTTAGACCTGAGTGCAAAAATGGAGGCTCTAGCCCCTTCCAGAGCTGAGATATCGAAACTCAAAAATTCGGCCCGAAAAAAAAAAACGACAGTGGTACCCCTTACGTTTTTTTTTCGGGCGAAAAATTAAGTTTCTCCAATCTTCCCAAAACTCTGGATTCTGATAGAGGGCCATGAGACTTAGACCTGAGTGCAAAAATTGAGTCTCTAGCCCCTTCCAGAGCTGAGATATCGAAACTCAAAAATTCGCCCCGAAAAAAAAAACGACAGTGGTACCCCTTACGTTTTTTTTTTCGGGTGAAAAATTAAGTTTCTCCAATCTTCCCAAAACTCTGGATTCTGATAGAGGGCCATGAGACTTAGACCTGAGTGCAAAAATGGAGGCTCTAGACCCTTCCAGAGTTGAGATATCAAAACTCAAAAATTCAGCCCGAAAAAAAAACGACAGTGGTACCCCTTACGTTTTTTTTTTCGGCCGAAAAATTAAGTTTCTCAAATCTTCCCAAAACTCTGGATTCTGATAGAGGGCCATGAGACTTAGACCTGAGTGCAAAAATGGAGGCTCTAGCCCCTTCCAGAGCTGAGATATCGAAACTCAAATATTCGGCCCGAAAAAAAAACGACAGTGGTACCCCTTACGTTTTTTTTTTTCGGGCGAAAAATTAAGTTTCTCCAATCTTCCCAAAACTCTGGATTCTGATAGAGGGCCATGAGACTTAGACCTGAGTGCAAAAATGGAGGCTCTAGCCCCTTCCAGAGCTGAGATATCGAAACTCAAATATTCGGCCCGAAAAAAAAACGACAGTGGTACCCCTTACGTTTTTGTTTTTTTCGGGCGAAAAATTAAGTTTCTCCAATCTTCCCAAAACTCTGGATTCTGATAGAGGGCCATGAGACTTAGACCTGAGTGCAAAAATGGAGGCTCTAGCCCCTTCCAGAGCTGAGATATCGAAACTCAAATATTCGGCCCGAAAAAAAAACGACAGTGGTACCCCTTACGTTTTTGTTTTTTTCGGGCGAAAAATTAAGTTTCTCCAATCTTCCCAAAACTCTGGATACTGATAGAGGGCCATGAGACTTAGACCTGAGTGCAAAAATGGAGGCTCTAGCCCCTTCCAGAGCTGAGATATCGAAACTCAAAAATTCGGCCCGAAAAAAAAAACGACAGTGGTACCCCTTACGTTTTTTTTTTCGGGCGAAAAATTAAGTTTCTCCAATCTTCCCAAAACTCTGGATTCTGATAGAGGGCCATGAGACTTAGACCTGAGTGCAAAAATGGAGGCTCTAGCCCCTTCCAGAGCTGAGATATCGAAACTCAAAAATTCGGCCCGAAAAAAAAAACGACAGTGGTACCCCTTACGTTTTTTTTTTCGGGCGAAAAATTAAGTTTCTCCAATCTTCCCAAAACTCTGGATTCTGATAGAGGGCCATGAGACTTGGACCTGAGTGCAAAAATTGAGGCTCTAGCCCCTTCCAGAGCTGAGATATCGAAACTCAAAAATTCGCCCCGAAAAAAAAACGACAGTGGTACCCCTTACGTTTTTTTTTTCGGGTAAAAAATTAAGTTTCTCCAATCTTCCCAAAACTCTGGATTCTGATAGAGGGCCATGAGACTTAGACCTGAGTGCAAAAATGGAGGCTCTAGCCCCTTCCAGAGCTGAGATATCGAAACTCAAATATTCGGCCCGAAAAAAAAACGACAGTGGTACCCCTTACGTTTTTTTTTTTTCGGGTGAAAAATTAAGTTTCTCCAATCTTCCCAAAACTCTGGATTCTGATAGAGGGCCATGAGACTTAGACCTGAGTGCAAAAATGGAGGCTCTAGCCCCTTCCAGAGCTGAGATATCGAAACTCAAATATTCGGCCCGAAAAAAAAAACGACAGTGGTACCCCTTACGTTTTTTTTTTTGGGGCGAAAAATTAAGTTTCTCCAATCTTCCCAAAACTCTGGATTCTGATAGAGGGCCATGAGACTTAGACCTGAGTGCAAAAATGGAGGCTCTAGCCCCTTCCAGAGCTGAGATATCGAAACTCAAAAATTCGGCCCGAAAAAAAAAACGACAGTGGTACCCCTTACGTTTTTTTTTTTCGGGCGAAAAATTAAGTTTCTCCAATCTTCCCAAAACTCTGGATTCTGATAGAGGGCCATGAGACTTAGACCTGAGTGCAAAAATGGAGGCTCTAGCCCCTTCCAGAGCTGAGATATCGAAACTCAAAAATTCGGCCCGAAAAAAAAAACGACAGTGGTACCCCTTACGTTTTTTTTTTTCGGGCGAAAAATTAAGTTTCTCCAATCTTCCCAAAACTCTGGATTCTGATAGAGGGCCATGAGACTTAGACCTGAGTGCAAAAATGGAGGCTCTAGCCCCTTCCAGAGCTGAGATATCGAAACTCAAAAATTCGGCCCGAAAAAAAAAAACGACAGTGGTACCCCTTACGTTTTTTTTTCGGGCGAAAAATTAAGTTTCTCCAATCTTCCCAAAACTCTGGATTCTGATAGAGGGCCATGAGACTTAGACCTGAGTGCAAAAATGGAGGCTCTAGCCCCTTCCAGAGCTGAGATATCGAAACTCAAATATTCGGCCCGAAAAAAAAACGACAGTGGTACCCCTTACGTTTTTGTTTTTTTCGGGCGAAAAATTAAGTTTCTCCAATCTTCCCAAAACTCTGGATACTGATAGAGGGCCATGAGACTTAGACCTGAGTGCAAAAATGGAGGCTCTAGCCCCTTCCAGAGCTGAGATATCGAAACTCAAAAATTCGGCCCGAAAAAAAAAACGACAGTGGTACCCCTTACGTTTTTTTTTTCGGGCGAAAAATTAAGTTTCTCCAATCTTCCCAAAACTCTGGATTCTGATAGAGGGCCATGAGACTTAGACCTGAGTGCAAAAATGGAGGCTCTAGCCCCTTCCAGAGCTGAGATATCGAAACTCAAAAATTCGGCCCGAAAAAAAAAACGACAGTGGTACCCCTTACGTTTTTTTTTTCGGGCGAAAAATTAAGTTTCTCCAATCTTCCCAAAACTCTGGATTCTGATAGAGGGCCATGAGACTTGGACCTGAGTGCAAAAATTGAGGCTCTAGCCCCTTCCAGAGCTGAGATATCGAAACTCAAAAATTCGCCCCGAAAAAAAAACGACAGTGGTACCCCTTACGTTTTTTTTTTCGGGTAAAAAATTAAGTTTCTCCAATCTTCCCAAAACTCTGGATTCTGATAGAGGGCCATGAGACTTAGACCTGAGTGCAAAAATGGAGGCTCTAGACCCTTCCAGAGCTGAGATATCAAAACTCAAAAATTCAGCCCGAAAAAAAAACGACAGTGGTACCCCTTACGTTTTTTTTTTCGGGCGAAAAATTAAGTTTCTCCAATCTTCCCAAAACTCTGGATTCTGATAGAGGGCCATGAGACTTAGACCTGAGTGCAAAAATGGAGGCTCTAGCCCCTTCCAGAGCTGAGATATCGAAACTCAAATATTCGGCCCGAAAAAAAAACGACAGTGGTACCCCTTACGTTTTTTTTTTTCGGGCGAAAAATTAAGTTTCTCCAATCTTCCCAAAACTCTGGATTCTGATAGAGGGCCATGAGACTTAGACCTGAGTGCAAAAATGGAGGCTCTAGCCCCTTCCAGAGCTGAGATATCGAAACTCAAATATTCGGCCCGAAAAAAAAACGACAGTGGTACCCCTTACGTTTTTGTTTTTTTCGGGCGAAAAATTAAGTTTCTCCAATCTTCCCAAAACTCTGGATTCTGATAGAGGGCCATGAGACTTAGACCTGAGTGCAAAAATGGAGGCTCTAGCCCCTTCCAGAGCTGAGATATCGAAACTCAAAAATTCGGCCCGAAAAAAAAAACGACAGTGGTACCCCTTACGTTTTTTTTTTCGGGCGAAAAATTAAGTTTCTCCAATCTTCCCAAAACTCTGGATTCTGATAGAGGGCCATGAGACTTAGACCTGAGTGCAAAAATGGAGGCTCTAGCCCCTTCCAGAGCTGAGATATCGAAACTCAAAAATTCGGCCCGAAAAAAAAAACGACAGTGGTACCCCTTACGTTTTTTTTTTCGGGCGAAAAATTAAGTTTCTCCAATCTTCCCAAAACTCTGGATTCTGATAGAGGGCCATGAGACTCAGACCTGAGTGCAAAAATGGAGGCTCTAGCCCCTTCCAGAGCTGAGATATCGAAACTCAAATATTCGGCCCGAAAAAAAAAACGACAGTGGTACCCCTTACGTTTTTTTTTTTTCGGGCGAAAAATTAAGTTTCTCCAATCTTCCCAAAACTCTGGATTCTGATAGAGGGCCATGAGACTTAGACCTGAGTGCAAAAATGGAGGCTCTAGCCCCTTCCAGAGCTGAGATATCGAAACTCAAATATTCGGCCCGAAAAAAAAAACGACAGTGGTACCCCTTACGTTTTTTTTTTTCGGGTGAAAAATTAAGTTTCTCCAATCTTCCCAAAACTCTGGATTCTGATAGAGGGCCATGAGACTTAGACCTGAGTGCAAAAATGGAGGCTCTAGCCCCTTCCAGAGCTGAGATATCGAAACTCAAATATTCGGCCCGAAAAAAAAAACGACAGTGGTACCCCTTACGTTTTTTTTTTTGGGGCGAAAAATTAAGTTTCTCCAATCTTCCCAAAACTCTGGATTCTGATAGAGGGCCATGAGACTTAGACCTGAGTGCAAAAATGGAGGCTCTAGCCCCTTCCAGAGCTGAGATATCGAAACTCAAAAATTCGGCCCGAAAAAAAAAACGACAGTGGTACCCCTTACGTTTTTTTTTTTCGGGCGAAAAATTAAGTTTCTCCAATCTTCCCAAAACTCTGGATTCTGATAGAGGGCCATGAGACTTAGACCTGAGTGCAAAAATGGAGGCTCTAGCCCCTTCCAGAGCTGAGATATCGAAACTCAAAAATTCGGCCCGAAAAAAAAAACGACAGTGGTACCCCTTACGTTTTTTTTTTTCGGGCGAAAAATTAAGTTTCTCCAATCTTCCCAAAACTCTGGATTCTGATAGAGGGCCATGAGACTTAGACCTGAGTGCAAAAATGGAGGCTCTAGCCCCTTCCAGAGCTGAGATATCGAAACTCAAAAATTCGGCCCGAAAAAAAAAAACGACAGTGGTACCCCTTACGTTTTTTTTTCGGGCGAAAAATTAAGTTTCTCCAATCTTCCCAAAACTCTGGATTCTGATAGAGGGCCATGAGACTTAGACCTGAGTGCAAAAATGGAGGCTCTAGCCCCTTCCAGAGCTGAGATATCGAAACTCAAATATTCGGCCCGAAAAAAAAACGACAGTGGTACCCCTTACGTTTTTGTTTTTTTCGGGCGAAAAATTAAGTTTCTCCAATCTTCCCAAAACTCTGGATACTGATAGAGGGCCATGAGACTTAGACCTGAGTGCAAAAATGGAGGCTCTAGCCCCTTCCAGAGCTGAGATATCGAAACTCAAAAATTCGGCCCGAAAAAAAAAACGACAGTGGTACCCCTTACGTTTTTTTTTTCGGGCGAAAAATTAAGTTTCTCCAATCTTCCCAAAACTCTGGATTCTGATAGAGGGCCATGAGACTTAGACCTGAGTGCAAAAATGGAGGCTCTAGCCCCTTCCAGAGCTGAGATATCGAAACTCAAAAATTCGGCCCGAAAAAAAAAACGACAGTGGTACCCCTTACGTTTTTTTTTTCGGGCGAAAAATTAAGTTTCTCCAATCTTCCCAAAACTCTGGATTCTGATAGAGGGCCATGAGACTTGGACCTGAGTGCAAAAATTGAGGCTCTAGCCCCTTCCAGAGCTGAGATATCGAAACTCAAAAATTCGCCCCGAAAAAAAAACGACAGTGGTACCCCTTACGTTTTTTTTTTCGGGTAAAAAATTAAGTTTCTCCAATCTTCCCAAAACTCTGGATTCTGATAGAGGGCCATGAGACTTAGACCTGAGTGCAAAAATGGAGGCTCTAGACCCTTCCAGAGCTGAGATATCAAAACTCAAAAATTCAGCCCGAAAAAAAAACGACAGTGGTACCCCTTACGTTTTTTTTTTCGGGCGAAAAATTAAGTTTCTCCAATCTTCCCAAAACTCTGGATTCTGATAGAGGGCCATGAGACTTAGACCTGAGTGCAAAAATGGAGGCTCTAGCCCCTTCCAGAGCTGAGATATCGAAACTCAAATATTCGGCCCGAAAAAAAAACGACAGTGGTACCCCTTACGTTTTTTTTTTTCGGGCGAAAAATTAAGTTTCTCCAATCTTCCCAAAACTCTGGATTCTGATAGAGGGCCATGAGACTTAGACCTGAGTGCAAAAATGGAGGCTCTAGCCCCTTCCAGAGCTGAGATATCGAAACTCAAATATTCGGCCCGAAAAAAAAACGACAGTGGTACCCCTTACGTTTTTGTTTTTTTCGGGCGAAAAATTAAGTTTCTCCAATCTTCCCAAAACTCTGGATTCTGATAGAGGGCCATGAGACTTAGACCTGAGTGCAAAAATGGAGGCTCTAGCCCCTTCCAGAGCTGAGATATCGAAACTCAAAAATTCGGCCCGAAAAAAAAAACGACAGTGGTACCCCTTACGTTTTTTTTTTCGGGCGAAAAATTAAGTTTCTCCAATCTTCCCAAAACTCTGGATTCTGATAGAGGGCCATGAGACTTAGACCTGAGTGCAAAAATGGAGGCTCTAGCCCCTTCCAGAGCTGAGATATCGAAACTCAAAAATTCGGCCCGAAAAAAAAAACGACAGTGGTACCCCTTACGTTTTTTTTTTCGGGCGAAAAATTAAGTTTCTCCAATCTTCCCAAAACTCTGGATTCTGATAGAGGGCCATGAGACTCAGACCTGAGTGCAAAAATGGAGGCTCTAGCCCCTTCCAGAGCTGAGATATCGAAACTCAAATATTCGGCCCGAAAAAAAAAACGACAGTGGTACCCCTTACGTTTTTTTTTTTTCGGGCGAAAAATTAAGTTTCTCCAATCTTCCCAAAACTCTGGATTCTGATAGAGGGCCATGAGACTTAGACCTGAGTGCAAAAATGGAGGCTCTAGCCCCTTCCAGAGCTGAGATATCGAAACTCAAAAATTCGGCCCGAAAAAAAAACGACAGTGGTACCCCTTACGTTTTTTTTTTCGGGCGAAAAATTAAGTTTCTCCAATCTTCCCAAAACTCTGGATTCTGATAGAGGGCCATGAGACTTAGACCTGAGTGCAAAAATGGAGGCTCTAGCCCCTTCCAGAGCTGAGATATCGAAACTCAAAAATTCGGCCCGGAAAAAAAAACGACAGTGGTACCCCTTACATTTTTTTTTTCGGGCGAAAAATTAAGTTTCTCCAATCTTCCCAAAACTCTGGATTCTGATAGAGGGCCATGAGACTTAGACCTGAGTGCAAAAATTGAGGCTCTAGCCCCTTCCAGAGCTGAGATATCGAAACTCAAAAATTCGGCCCGGAAAAAAAAACGACAGTGGTACCCCTTACATTTTTTTTTTCGGGCGAAAAATTAAGTTTCTCCAATCTTCCCAAAACTCTGGATTCTGATAGAGGGCCATGAGACTTAGACCTGAGTGCAAAAATGGAGGCTCTAGCCCCTTCCAGAGCTGAGATATCGAAACTCAAAAATTCGCCCCGAAAAAAAAACGACAGTGGTACCCCTTACGTTTTTTTTTTTCGGGTGAAAAATTAAGTTTCTCCAATCTTCCCAAAACTCTGGATTCTGATAGAGGGCCATGTGACTTAGACCTGAGTGCAAAAATGGAGGCTCTAGACCCTTCCAGAGCTGAGATATCAAAACTCAAAAATTCGGCCCGAAAAAAAAACGACAGTGGTACCCCTTACGTTTTTTTTTTGGGGCGAAAAATTAAGTTTCTCGAATCTTCCAAAAACTCTGGATTCTGATAGAGGGGCATGAGACTTAGACCTGAGTGCAAAAATGGAGGCTCTAGCCCCTTCCAGAGCTGAGATATCGAAACTCAAAAATTCGGCCCGAAAAAAAAAACGACAGCGGTACCCCTTACGTTTTTTTTTTTCGGGCGAAAAATTAAGTTTCTCCAATCTTCCAAAAACTCTGGATTCTGATAGAGGGCCATGAGACTTAGACCTGAGTGCAAAAATGGAGGCTCTAGCCCCTTCCAGAGCTGAGATATCGAAACTCAAATATTCGGCCCGAAAAAAAAACGACAGTGGTACCCCTTACGTTTTTTTTTTCGGGCGAAAAATTAAGTTTCTCCAATCTTCCCAAAACTCTGGATTCTGATAGAGGGCCATGAGACTTAGACCTGAGTGCAAAAATGGAGGCTCTAGCCCCTTCCAGAGCTGAGATATCGAAACTCAAATATTCGGCCCGAAAAAAAAACGACAGTGGTACCCCTTACGTTTTTTTTTTTGGGTGAAAAATTAAGTTTCTCCAATCTTCCCAAAACTCTGGATTCTGATAGAGGGCCATGAGACTTAGACCTGAGTGCAAAAATGGAGGCTCTAGCCCCTTCCAGAGCTGAGATATCGAAACTCAAATATTCGGCCCGAAAAAAAAAACGACAGTGGTACCCCTTACGTTTTTTTTTTTGGGGCGAAAAATTAAGTTTCTCCAATCTTCCCAAAACTCTGGATTCTGATAGAGGGCCATGAGACTTAGACCTGAGTGCAAAAATGGAGGCTCTAGCCCCTTCCAGAGCTGAGATATCGAAACTCAAAAATTCGGCCCGAAAAAAAAAAACGACAGTGGTACCCCTTACGTTTTTTTTTTTCGGGCGAAAAATTAAGTTTCTCCAATCTTCCCAAAACTCTGGATTCTGATAGAGGGCCATGAGACTTAGACCTGAGTGCAAAAATGGAGGCTCTAGCCCCTTCCAGAGCTGAGATATCGAAACTCAAATATTCGGCCCGAAAAAAAAAAACGACAGTGGTACCCCTTACGTTTTTTTTTTTTCGGGCGAAAAATTAAGTTTCTCCAATCTTCCCAAAACTCTGGATTCTGATAGAGGGCCATGAGACTTAGACCTGAGTGCAAAAATGGAGGCTCTAGCCCCTTCCAGAGCTGAGATATCGAAACTCAAAAATTCGGCCCGAAAAAAAAACGACAGTGGTACCCCTTACGTTTTTTTTTTCGGGCGAAAAATTAAGTTTCTCCAATCTTACCAAAACTCTGGATTCTGATAGAGGGCCATGAGACTTAGACCTGACTGCAAAAATGGAGGCTCTAGCCCCTTCCAGAGCTGAGATATCGAAACTCAAAAATTCGGCCCGGAAAAAAAAACGACAGTGGTACCCCTTACATTTTTTTTTTCGGGCGAAAAATTAAGTTTCTCCAATCTTCCCAAAACTCTGGATTCTGATAGAGGGCCATGAGACTTAGACCTGAGTGCAAAAATGGAGGCTTTAGCCCCTTCCAGAGCTGAGATATCGAAACTCAAAAATTCGCCCCGAAAAAAAAAACGACAGTGGTACCCCTTACGTTTTTTTTTTTCGGGTGAAAAATTAAGTTTCTCCAATCTTCCCAAAACTCTGGATTCTGATAGAGGGCCATGTGACTTAGACCTGAGTGCAAAAATGGAGGCTCTAGACCCTTCCAGAGCTGAGATATCAAAACTCAAAAATTCAGCCCGAAAAAAAAACGACAGTGGTACCCCTTACGTTTTTTTTTTGGGGCGAAAAATTAAGTTTCTCCAATCTTCCAAAAACTCTGGATTCTGATAGAGGGCCATGAGACTTAGACCTGAGTGCAAAAATGGAGGCTCTAGCCCCTTCCAGAGCTGAGATATCGAAACTCAAAAATTCGGCCCGAAAAAAAAAACGACAGCGGTACCCCTTACGTTTTTTTTTTTCGGGCGAAAAATTAAGTTTCTCCAATCTTCCAAAAACTCTGGATTCTGATAGAGGGCCATGAGACTTAGACCTGAGTGCAAAAATGGAGGCTCTAGCCCCTTCCAGAGCTGAGATATCGAAACTCAAAAATTCGGCCCGAAAAAAAAACGACAGTGGTACCCCTTACGTTTTTTTTTTTCGGGCGAAAAATTAAGTTTCTCCAATCTTCCCAAAACTCTGGATTCTGATAGAGGGCCATGAGACTTAGATCTGAGTGCAAAAATGGAGGCTCTAGCCCCTTCCAGAGCTGAGATATCGAAACTCAAAAATTCGGCCCCAAAAAAATTCGACAGTGGTACCCCTTACGGTTTTTTTTTGGGCGAAAAATTAAGTTTCTCCAATCTTCCCAAAACTCTGGATTCTGATAGAGGGCCATGAGACTTACACCTGAGTGCAAAAATGGAGGCTCTAGCCCCTTCCAGAGCTGAGATATCGAAACTCAAAAATTCGGCCCGAAAAAAAAACGACAGTGGTACCCCTTACGTTTTTTTTTTTCGGGCGAAAAATTAAGTTTCTCCAATCTTCCCAAAACTCTGGATTCTGATAGAGGGCCATGAGACTTAGACCTGAGTGCAAAAATGGAGGCTCTAGCCCCTTCCAGAGCTGAGATATCGAAACTCAAAGATTCGGCCCGAAAAAAAAACGACAGTGGTACCCCTTACGTTGTTTTTTTTCTGGCGAAAAATTAAGTTTCTCCAATCTTCCCAAAACTCTGGATTCTGATAGACGGCCATGAGACTTAGACCTGAGTGCAAAAATGGAGGCTCTAGCCCCTTCCAGAGCTGACATATCGAAACTCAAAAATTCGGCCCAAAAAAAAAAACGACAGTGGTACCCCTTACGTTTTTTTTTTTCGGGCGAAAAATTAAGTTTCTCCAATCTTCCCAAAACTCTGGATTCTGATAGAGGGCCATGAGACTTAGACCTGAGTGCAAAAATGGAGGCTCTAGCCCCTTCCAGAGCTGACATATCGAAACTCAAAAATTCGGCCCGAAAAAAAAAACGACAGTGGTACCCCTTACGTTGTTTTTTTTCGGGCGAAAAATTAATTTTCTCCAATCTTCCCAAAACTCTGGATTCTGATAGAGGGCCATGAGACTTAGACCTGAGTGCAAAAATGGAGGCTCTAGCCCCTTCCAGAGCTGAGATATCGAAACTCAAAAATTCGGCCCGAAAAAAAAAAACGACAGTGGTACCCCTTACGTTTTTTTTTTTTCGGGCGAAAAATTAAGTTTCTCCAATCTTCCCAAAACTCTGGATTCTGATAGAGGGCCATGAGACTTAGACCTGAGTGCAAAAATGGAGGCTCTAGCCCCTTCCAGAGCTGAGATATCGAAACTCAAAAATTCGGTCCGAAAAAAAAAACGACAGTGGTACCCCTTACGTTTTTTTTTTTCGGGCGAAAAATTAAGTTTCTCCAATCTTCCCAAAACTCTGGATTCTGATAGAGGGCCATGAGACTTAGACCTGAGTGCAAAAATGGAGGCTCTAGCCCCTTCCAGAGCTGAGATATCGAAACTCAAAAATTCGGCCCGAAAAAAAAACGACAGTGGTACCCCTTACGTTTTTTTTTTTTCGGGCGAAAAATCAAGTTTCTCCAATCTTCCCAAAACTCTGGATTCTGATAGAGGGCCATGAGACTTAGACCTGAGTGCAAAAATGGAGGCTCTAGCCCCTTCCAGAGCTGACATATCGAAACTCAAAAATTCGGCCCGAAAAAAAAACGACAGTGGTACCCCTTACGTTTTTTTTTTCGGGCGAAAAATTAATTTTCTCCAATCTTCCCAAAACTCTGGATTCTGATAGAGGGCCATGAGACTTAGACCTGAGTGCAAAAATGGAGGCTCTAGCCCCTTCCAGAGCTGAGATATCGAAACTCAAAAATTCGGCCCGAAAAAAAAAACGACAGTGGTACCCCTTACGTTTTTTTTTTCGGGCGAAAAATTAAGTTTCTCCAATCTTCCAAAAACTCTGGATTCTGATAGAGGGCCATGAGACTTAGACCTGAGTGCAAAAATGGAGGCTCTAGCCCCTTCCAGAGCTGAGATATCGAAACTCAAAAATTCGGCCTGAAAAAAAAACGACAGTGGTACCCCTTACGTTTTTTTTTTTCGGGCGAAAAATTAAGTTTCTCCAATCTTCCCAAAACTCTGGATTCTGATAGAGGGCCATGAGACTTAGACCTGAGTGCAAAAATTGAGGCTCTAGCCCCTTCCAGAGCTGAGATATCGAAACTCAAATATTCGGCCCGAAAAAAAAACGACAGTGGTACCCCTTACGTTTTTTTTTTTTCGGGCGAAAAATTAAGTTTCTCCAATCTTCCCAAAACTCTGGATTCTGATAGAGGGCCATGAGACTTAGACCTGAGTGCAAAAATGGAGGCTCTAGCCCCTTCCAGAGCTGAGATATCGAAACTCAAATATTCGGCCCGAAAAAAAAACGACAGTGGTACCCCTTACGTTTTTGTTTTTTTCGGGCGAAAAATTAAGTTTCTCCAATCTTCCCAAAACTCTGGATTCTGATAGAGGGCCATGAGACTTAGACCTGAGTGCAAAAATGGAGGCTCTAGCCCCTTCCAGAGCTGAGATATCGAAACTCAAAAATTCGGCCCGAAAAAAAAAACGACAGTGGTACCCCTTACGTTTTTTTTTTTGGGCGAAAAATTAAGTATCCCCAATCTTCTCGAAACTCTGGATTCTGATAGAGGGCACTGAGACTTAGACCTGAGTGCAAAAATGGAGGCTCTAGCCCCTTCCAGAGCTGAGATATCGAAACTCAAAAATTCGGCCCGAAAAAAAAAACGACAGTGGTACCCCTTACGTTTTTTTTTCGGGCGAAAAATTAAGTTTCTCCAATCTTCCCAAAACTCTGGATTCTGATAGAGGGCCATGAGACTTAGACCTGAGTGCAAAAATTGAGTCTCTAGCCCCTTCCAGAGCTGAGATATCGAAACTCAAAAATTCGCCCCGAAAAAAAAACGACAGTGGTACCCCTTACGTTTTTTTTTTCGGGTGAAAAATTAAGTTTCTCCAATCTTCCCAAAACTCTGGATTCTGATAGAGGGCCATGAGACTTAGACCTGAGTGCAAAAATGGAGGCTCTATACCCTTCCAGAGCTGAGATATCAAAACTCAAAAATTCAGCCCGAAAAAAAAACGACAGTGGTACCCCTTACGTTTTTTTTTTTCGGCCGAAAAATTAAGTTTCTCAAATCTTCCCAAAACTCTGGATTCTGATAAAGGGCCATGAGACTTAGACCTGAGTGCAAAAATGGAGGCTCTAGCCCCTTCCAGAGCTGAGATATCGAAACTCAAAAATTCGGCCCGAAAAAAAAAACGACAGTGGTACCCCTTACATTTTTTTTTTCGGGCGAAAAATTAAGTTTCTCCAATCTTCCCAAAACTCTGGATTCTGATAGAGGGCCATGAGACTTAGACCTGAGTGCAAAAATGGAGGCTCTAGCCCCTTCCAGAGCTGAGATATCGAAACTCAAAAATTCGGCCCGAAAAAAAAAACGACAGTGGTACCCCTTACATTTTTTTTTTCGGGCGAAAAATTAAGTTTCTCCAATCTTCCCAAAACTCTGGATTCTGATAGAGGGCCATGAGACTTAGACCTGAGTGCAAAAATTGAGGCTCTAGCCCCTTCCAGAGCTGAGATATCGAAACTCAAAAATTCGCCCCGAAAAAAAAACGACAGTGGTACCCCTTACGTTTTTTTTTTTCGGGCGAAAAATTAAGTTTCTCCAATCTTCCCAAAACTCTGGATTCTGATAGAGGGCCATGAGACTTAGACCTGAGTGCAAAAATGGAGGCTCTAGCCCCTTCCAGAGCTGAGATATCGAAACTCAAAAATTCGGCCCGAAAAAAAAAACGACAGTGGTACCCCTTACGTTTTTTTTTTTCGGGCGAAAAATTAAGTTTCTCCAATCTTCCCAAAACTCTGGATTCTGATAGAGGGCCATGAGACTTAGACCTGAGTGCAAAAATGGAGGCTCTAGCCCCTTCCAGAGCTGAGATATCGAAACTCAAAAATTCGGTCCGAAAAAAAAAAACGACAGTGGTACCCCTTACGTTTTTTTTTTTCGGGCGAAAAATTAAGTTTCTCCAATCTTCCCAAAACTCTGGATTCTGATAGAGGGCCATGAGACTTAGACCTGAGTGCAAAAATGGAGGCTCTAGCCCCTTCCAGAGCTGAGATATCGAAACTCAAAAATTCGGCCCGAAAAAAAAACGACAGTGGTACCCCTTACGTTTTTTTTTTTTTCGGGCGAAAAATCAAGTTTCTCCAATCTTCCCAAAACTCTGGATTCTGATAGAGGGCCATGAGACTTAGACCTGAGTGCAAAAATGGAGGCTCTAGCCCCTTCCAGAGCTGACATATCGAAACTCAAAAATTCGGCCCGAAAAAAAAACGACCCCTTACGTTTTTTTTTTCGGGCGAAAAATTAATTTTCTCCAATCTTCCCAAAACTCTGGATTCTGATAGAGGGCCATGAGACTTAGACCTGAGTGCAAAAATGGAGGCTCTAGCCCCTTCCAGAGCTGAGATATCGAAACTCAAAAATTCGGCCCGAAAAAAAAAACGACAGTGGTACCCCTTACGTTTTTTTTTTTCGGGCGAAAAATTAAGTTTCTCCAATCTTCCAAAAACTCTGGATTCTGATAGAGGGCCATGAGACTTAGACCTGAGTGCAAAAATGGAGGCTCTAGCCCCTTCCAGAGCTGAGATATCGAAACTCAAAAATTCGGCCCGAAAAAAAAACGACAGTGGTACCCCTTACGTTTTTTTTTTTCGGGCGAAAAATTAAGTTTCTCCAATCTTCCCAAAACTCTGGATTCTGATAGAGGGCCATGAGACTTAGACCTGAGTGCAAAAATGGAGGCTCTAGCCCCTTCCAGAGCTGAGATATCGAAACTCAAATATTTGGCCCGAAAAAAAAACGACAGTGGTACCCCTTACGTTTTTTTTTTTCGGGCGAAAAATTAAGTTTCTCCAATCTTCCCAAAACTCTGGATTCTGATAGAGGGCCATGAGACTTAGACCTGAGTGCAAAAATGGAGGCTCTAGCCCCTTCCAGAGCTGAGATATCGAAACTCAAAAATTCGGCCCGAAAAAAAAAACGACAGTGGTACCCCTTACGTTTTTTTTTTCGGGCGAAAAATTAAGTTTCTCCAATCTTCCCAAAACTCTGGATTCTGATAGAGGGCCATGAGACTTAGACCTGAGTGCAAAAATGGAGGCTCTAGCCCCTTCCAGAGCTGAGATATCGAAACTCAAAAATTCGGCCCGAAAAAAAAAACGACAGTGGTACCCCTTACGTTTTTTTTTCGGGCGAAAAATTAAGTTTCTCCAATCTTCCCAAAACTCTGGATTCTGATAGAGGGCCATGAGACTTAGACCTGAGTGCAAAAATTGAGTCTCTAGCCCCTTCCAGAGCTGAGATATCGAAACTCAAAAATTCGCCCCGAAAAAAAAACGACAGTGGTACCCCTTACGTTTTTTTTTTCGGGTGAAAAATTAAGTTTCTCCAATCTTCCCAAAACTCTGGATTCTGATAGAGGGCCATGAGACTTAGACCTGAGTGCAAAAATGGAGGCTCTAGACCCTTCCAGAGCTGAGATATCAAAACTCAAAAATTCAGCCCGAAAAAAAAACGACAGTGGTACCCCTTACGTTTTTTTTTTTCGGCCGAAAAATTAAGTTTCTCCAATCTTCCCAAAACTCTGGATTCTGATAGAGGGCCATGAGACTTAGACCTGAGTGCAAAAATGGAGGCTCTAGCCCCTTCCAGAGCTGAGATATCGAAACTCAAATATTCGGCCCGAAAAAAAAAAACGACAGTGGTACCCCTTACGTTTTTTTTTTTTTTTCGGGCGAAAAATCAAGTTTCTCCAATCTTCCCAAAACTCTGGATTCTGATAGAGGGCCATGAGACTTAGACCTGAGTGCAAAAATGGAGGCTCTAGCCCCTTCCAGAGCTGACATATCGAAACTCAAAAATTCGGCCCGAAAAAAAAACGACCCCTTACGTTTTTTTTTTCGGGCGAAAAATTAATTTTCTCCAATCTTCCCAAAACTCTGGATTCTGATAGAGGGCCATGAGACTTAGACCTGAGTGCAAAAATGGAGGCTCTAGCCCCTTCCAGAGCTGAGATATCGAAACTCAAAAATTCGGCCCGAAAAAAAAAACGACAGTGGTACCCCTTACGTTTTTTTTTTTCGGGCGAAAAATTAAGTTTCTCCAATCTTCCAAAAACTCTGGATTCTGATAGAGGGCCATGAGACTTAGACCTGAGTGCAAAAATGGAGGCTCTAGCCCCTTCCAGAGCTGAGATATCGAAACTCAAAAATTCGGCCCGAAAAAAAAACGACAGTGGTACCCCTTACGTTTTTTTTTTTCGGGCGAAAAATTAAGTTTCTCCAATCTTCCCAAAACTCTGGATTCTGATAGAGGGCCATGAGACTTAGACCTGAGTGCAAAAATGGAGGCTCTAGCCCCTTCCAGAGCTGAGATATCGAAACTCAAATATTTGGCCCGAAAAAAAAACGACAGTGGTACCCCTTACGTTTTTTTTTTTCGGGCGAAAAATTAAGTTTCTCCAATCTTCCCAAAACTCTGGATTCTGATAGAGGGCCATGAGACTTAGACCTGAGTGCAAAAATGGAGGCTCTAGCCCCTTCCAGAGCTGAGATATCGAAACTCAAAAATTCGGCCCGAAAAAAAAAACGACAGTGGTACCCCTTACGTTTTTTTTTTCGGGCGAAAAATTAAGTTTCTCCAATCTTCCCAAAACTCTGGATTCTGATAGAGGGCCATGAGACTTAGACCTGAGTGCAAAAATGGAGGCTCTAGCCCCTTCCAGAGCTGAGATATCGAAACTCAAAAATTCGGCCCGAAAAAAAAAACGACAGTGGTACCCCTTACGTTTTTTTTTCGGGCGAAAAATTAAGTTTCTCCAATCTTCCCAAAACTCTGGATTCTGATAGAGGGCCATGAGACTTAGACCTGAGTGCAAAAATTGAGTCTCTAGCCCCTTCCAGAGCTGAGATATCGAAACTCAAAAATTCGCCCCGAAAAAAAAACGACAGTGGTACCCCTTACGTTTTTTTTTTCGGGTGAAAAATTAAGTTTCTCCAATCTTCCCAAAACTCTGGATTCTGATAGAGGGCCATGAGACTTAGACCTGAGTGCAAAAATGGAGGCTCTAGACCCTTCCAGAGCTGAGATATCAAAACTCAAAAATTCAGCCCGAAAAAAAAACGACAGTGGTACCCCTTACGTTTTTTTTTTCGGCCGAAAAATTAAGTTTCTCCAATCTTCCCAAAACTCTGGATTCTGATAGAGGGCCATGAGACTTAGACCTGAGTGCAAAAATAGAGGCTCTAGCCCCTTCCAGAGCTGAGATATCGAAACTCAAATATTCGGCCCGAAAAAAAAACGACAGTGGTACCCCTTACGTTTTTTTTTTTTTCGGGCGAAAAATTAAGTTTCTCCAATCTTCCCAAAACTCTGGATTCTGATAGAGGGCCATGAGACTTAGACCTGAGTGCAAAAATGGAGGCTCTAGCCCCTTCCAGAGCTGAGATATCGAAACTCAAATATTCGGCCCGAAAAAAAAAAACGACAGTGGTACCCCTTACGTTTTTTTTTTCGGGCGAAAAATTAAGTTTCTCCAATCTTCCCAAAACTCTGGATTCTGATAGAGGGCCATGAGACTTAGACCTGAGTGCAAAAATGGAGGCTCTAGCCCCTTCCAGAGCTGAGATATCGAAACTCAAAAATTCGGCCCGAAAAAAAAAACGACAGTGGTACCCCTTACGTTTTTTTTTTCGGGCGAAAAATTAAGTTTCTCCAATCTTCCCAAAACTCTGGATTCTGATAGAGGGCCATGAGACCTAGACCTGAGTGCAAAAATTGAGTCTCTAGCCCCTTCCAGAGCTGAGATATCGAAACTCAAAAATTCGCCCCGAAAAAAAAACGACAGTGGTACCCCTTACGTTTTTTTTTTCGGGTGAAAAATTACGTTTCTCCAATCTTCCCAAAACTCTGGATTCTGATAGAGGGCCATGAGACTTAGACCTGAGTGCAAAAATGGAGGCTCTAGACCCTTCCAGAGCTGAGATATCAAAACTCAAAAATTCAGCCCGAAAAAAAAACGACAGTGGTACCCCTTACGTTTTTTTTTTTCGGCCGAAAAATTAAGTTTCTCCAATCTTCCCAAAACTCTGGATTCTGATAGAGGGCCATGAGACTTAGACCTGAGTGCAAAAATGGAGGCTCTAGCCCCTTCCAGAGCTGAGATATCGAAACTCAAAAATTCAGCCCGAAAAAAAAAACGACAGTGGTACCCGTTACGTTTTTTTTTTGGGGCGAAAAATTAAGTTTCTCCAATCTTCCCAAAACTCTGGATTCTGATAGACGGCCATGAGACTTAGACCTGAGTGCAAAAATGGAGGCTCTAGCCCCTTCCAGAGCTGAGATATCGAAACTCAAAAATTTGGCCCGAAAAAAAAAAACGACAGTGGTACCCCTTACGTTTTTTTTTTTCGGGCGAAAAATTAAGTTTCTCCAATCTTCCCAAAACTCTGGATTCTGATAGAGGGCCATGAGACTTAGACCTGAGTGCAAAAATGGAGGCTCTAGCCCCTTCCAGAGCTGACATATCGAAACTCAAAAATTCGGCCCGAAAAAAAAACGACAGTGGTACCCCTTACGTTGTTTTTTTTTGGGCGAAAAATTAATTTTCTCCAATCTTCCCAAAACTCTGGATTCTGATAGAGGGCCATGAGACTTAGACCTGAGTGCAAAAATGGAGGCTCTAGACCCTTCCAGAGCTGAGATATCAAAACTCAAAAATTCGGCCCGAAAAAAAAAACGACAGTGGTACCCCTTACGTTTTTTTTTTTTCGGGCGAAAAATTAAGTTTCTCCAATCTTCCCAAAACTCTGGATTCTGATAGAGGGCCATGAGACTTAGACCTGAGTGCAAAAATGGAGGCTCTAGCCCCTTCCAGAGCTGAGATATCGAAACTCAAATATTTGGCCCGAAAAAAAAACGACAGTGGTACCCCTTACGTTTTTTTTTTTTCGGGCGAAAAATTAAGTTTCTCCAATCTTCCCAAAACTCTGGATTCTGATAGAGGGCCATGAGACTTAGACCTGAGTGCAAAAATGGAGGCTCTAGCCCCTTCCAGAGCTGAGATATCGAAACTCAAATATTCGGCCCGAAAAAAAAAAACGACAGTGGTACCCCTTACGTTTTTTTTTTCGGGCGAAAAATTAAGTTTCTCCAATCTTCCCAAAACTCTGGATTCTGATAGAGGGCCATGAGACTTAGACCTGAGTGCAAAAATGGAGGCTCTAGCCCCTTCCAGAGCTGAGATATCGAAACTCAAAAATTCGGCCCGAAAAAAAAAAAGACAGTGGTACCCCTTACGTTTTTTTTTTCGGGCGAAAAATTAAGTTTCTCCAATCTTCCCAAAACTCTGGATTCTGATAGAGGGCCATGAGACCTAGACCTGAGTGCAAAAATTGAGTCTCTAGCCCCTTCCAGAGCTGAGATATCGAAACTCAAAAATTCGCCCCGAAAAAAAAACGACAGTGGTACCCCTTACGTTTTTTTTTTCGGGTGAAAAATTACGTTTCTCCAATCTTCCCAAAACTCTGGATTCTGATAGAGGGCCATGAGACTTAGACCTGAGTGCAAAAATGGAGGCTCTAGACCCTTCCAGAGCTGAGATATCAAAACTCAAAAATTCAGCCCGAAAAAAAAACGACAGTGGTACCCCTTACGTTTTTTTTTTTTCGGCCGAAAAATTAAGTTTCTCCAATCTTCCCAAAACTCTGGATTCTGATAGAGGGCCATGAGACTTAGACCTGAGTGCAAAAATGGAGGCTCTAGCCCCTTCCAGAGCTGAGATATCGAAACTCAAAAATTCAGCCCGAAAAAAAAAACGACAGTGGTACCCGTTACGTTTTTTTTTTGGGGCGAAAAATTAAGTTTCTCCAATCTTCCCAAAACTCTGGATTCTGATAGACGGCCATGAGACTTAGACCTGAGTGCAAAAATGGAGGCTCTAGCCCCTTCCAGAGCTGAGATATCGAAACTCAAAAATTTGGCCCGAAAAAAAAAAACGACAGTGGTACCCCTTACGTTTTTTTTTTTTCGGGCGAAAAATTAAGTTTCTCCAATCTTCCCAAAACTCTGGATTCTGATAGAGGGCCATGAGACTTAGACCTGAGTGCAAAAATGGAGGCTCTAGCCCCTTCCAGAGCTGACATATCGAAACTCAAAAATTCGGCCCGAAAAAAAAACGACAGTGGTACCCCTTACGTTGTTTTTTTTTGGGCGAAAAATTAATTTTCTCCAATCTTCCCAAAACTCTGGATTCTGATAGAGGGCCATGAGACTTAGACCTGAGTGCAAAAATGGAGGCTCTAGCCCCTTCCAGAGCTGAGATATCGAAACTCAAAAATTCGGCCCGAAAAAAAAAACGACAGTGGTACCCCTTACGTTTTTTTTTTTTCGGGCGAAAAATTAAGTTTCTCCAATCTTCCCAAAACTCTGGATTCTGATAGAGGGCCATGAGACTTAGACCTGAGTGCAAAAATGGAGGCTCTAGCCCCTTCCAGAGCTGAGATATCGAAACTCAAAAATTCGGCCCGAAAAAAAAACGACAGTGGTACCCCTTACGTTTTTTTTTTTTCGGGCGAAAAATTAAGTTTCTCCAATCTTCCCAAAACTCTGGATTCTGATAGAGGGCCATGAGACTTAGACCTGAGTGCAAAAATGGAGGCTCTAGCCCCTTCCAGAGCTGAGATATCGAAACTCAAAAATTCGGTCCGAAAAAAAAAAACGACAGTGGTACCCCTTACGTTTTTTTTTTTCGGGCGAAAAATTAAGTTTCTCCAATCTTCCCAAAACTCTGGATTCTGATAGAGGGCCATGAGACTTAGACCTGAGTGCAAAAATGGAGGCTCTAGCCCCTTCCAGAGCTGAGATATCGAAACTCAAAAATTCGGCCCGAAAAAAAAACGACAGTGGTACCCCTTACGTTTTTTTTTTTTTCGGGCGAAAAATCAAGTTTCTCCAATCTTCCCAAAACTCTGGATTCTGATAGAGGGCCATGAGACTTAGACCTGAGTGCAAAAATGGAGGCTCTAGCCCCTTCCAGAGCTGACATATCGAAACTCAAAAATTCGGCCCGAAAAAAAAACGACCCCTTACGTTTTTTTTTTCGGGCGAAAAATTAATTTTCTCCAATCTTCCCAAAACTCTGGATTCTGATAGAGGGCCATGAGACTTAGACCTGAGTGCAAAAATGGAGGCTCTAGCCCCTTCCAGAGCTGAGATATCGAAACTCAAAAATTCGGCCCGAAAAAAAAAACGACAGTGGTACCCCTTACGTTTTTTTTTTTCGGGCGAAAAATTAAGTTTCTCCAATCTTCCAAAAACTCTGGATTCTGATAGAGCAGTAATTCTCAAAGTGTGGTCCGCGGACCACTAGTGGTCCGCCATCGCCCCCTAGTGGTCCGCGAAAAGATGACCTAAACTAGGCAAGTGTTTACAAAATCGTCACTTTTTCGCACGTACCAGTGTGATCAGTCTTCTTGGCTGATCCCTGGAGCGTACGATCACACCGGTGTGATTAGAATGTTCAGTGCTTCACGTCAGCAACTGCTAAATTCAAACTTGCTCTCGCGCGCTGGCTGGCGCTAAGCCAGAGACGGACGCACTCAGAGCTGTCATATAACACAACTATTGAGTGTTTTCAATGTTTATTTTAGGTTTCAGACATTTAAATATACACAAGTACTATCAAAACAATGATTTTGAGTTTAAATAAAATACACACTGATGTCTATGGAAGCGGCAATAATCCTTTCAGTTATAATAAGACAACAACACGTTTTATTCATATCAGATACACATTGTGTAAGTAGCTTTACATTTGACCCTATTCTTCTCCCAGTTCACCAGCCACTTACTATCATGTATTTCGTGAGAAGTGGAGGAATTGACGTTGTAAATCCAACAGATCTGATTCTCTGAACTGAAAAAGAAACTAAAAGCTCAACTAACGCGATCGTTATAAAGATGTTTAAACGATGTCAAACCCATCCACTTGCACATATTTGACAATCGGAATATCAGTGTTTCATGTTATAGCTAATACATTTATGAATATTTTTAACAAAAAAGGAAAAATGACACAAAAGCAGATCATCCTTCATTCCGCGCTCTGTTTTGGTTGTGCTGTGTCACGTGACAAGCAAAGACGCGTCACCATGGAAACATTAAAGTGGCAAGTTCTAAGTAACGGTGAACACTTTATGAAAGAGATTAAACTATATAGTAATTCATTAGATAAAATTAAGAACAAAAAAGCAAGAAAGACCTATGAAGTATTTTGTAACTTTAAATTATTGTAACTTTACCCCTGGCATGATTTTTTCTCTTTTTTTTTCTCCTTTATTTTCTATTTGTTGTGAGCTGTATTGTCATGTAAATCTCTTTGTATATTCTATGTTGCAATAAAAAAAAAAAAAAGTTCTAAATAACGGTCGCCTTGAAAAACTCACGCTGGGGGGTCAGATAGAATATTTTAAATTTACGTGTGAAAGGGTTAATAAACTTAATTACCAAGCTTTAGCTTTCAGTAAATAAAAAAAATTATTCATGGGCAAAATCAATATCAGTTGACCCTATGTTTACTTTCTTCACTGACAGAAAAATGAAAAGCCTATATCAGTCAAAGCTCAGTTAGGAGTTAAATTTAAACTTAAATTTAGCTTATCCTTACAATTTTGTTTTTTTTTTTTTTTTTTTTGGGGGGGGGGGGGGCATGTTAGAGTGGGATTTTGTTAGGTGGTCCTCAGAAAAAAAATGGAAGATAAAGTGGTCCTTGGGCTGAAAAAGTTTGAGAAACACTGTGATAGAGGGCCATGAGACTTAGACCTGAGTGCAAAAATGGAGGCTCTAGCCCCTTCCAGAGCTGAGATATCGAAACTCAAAAATTCGGCCCGAAAAAAAAACGACAGTGGTACCCCTTACGTTTTTTTTTTTCGGGCGAAAAATTAAGTTTCTCCAATCTTCCCAAAACTCTGGATTCTGATAGAGGGCCATGAGACTTAGACCTGAGTGCAAAAATGGAGGCTCTAGCCCCTTCCAGAGCTGAGATATCGAAACTCAAATATTTGGCCCGAAAAAAAAACGACAGTGGTACCCCTTACGTTTTTTTTTTTCGGGCGAAAAATTAAGTTTCTCCAATCTTCCCAAAACTCTGGATTCTGATAGAGGGCCATGAGACTTAGACCTGAGTGCAAAAATGGAGGCTCTAGCCCCTTCCAGAGCTGAGATATCGAAACTCAAAAATTCGGCCCGAAAAAAAAAACGACAGTGGTACCCCTTACGTTTTTTTTTTCGGGCGAAAAATTAAGTTTCTCCAATCTTCCCAAAACTCTGGATTCTGATAGAGGGCCATGAGACTTAGACCTGAGTGCAAAAATGGAGGCTCTAGCCCCTTCCAGAGCTGAGATATCGAAACTCAAAAATTCGGCCCGAAAAAAAAAACGACAGTGGTACCCCTTACGTTTTTTTTTCGGGCGAAAAATTAAGTTTCTCCAATCTTCCCAAAACTCTGGATTCTGATAGAGGGCCATGAGACTTAGACCTGAGTGCAAAAATTGAGTCTCTAGCCCCTTCCAGAGCTGAGATATCGAAACTCAAAAATTCGCCCCGAAAAAAAAACGACAGTGGTACCCCTTACGTTTTTTTTTTCGGGTGAAAAATTAAGTTTCTCCAATCTTCCCAAAACTCTGGATTCTGATAGAGGGCCATGAGACTTAGACCTGAGTGCAAAAATGGAGGCTCTAGACCCTTCCAGAGCTGAGATATCAAAACTCAAAAATTCAGCCCGAAAAAAAAACGACAGTGGTACCCCTTACGTTTTTTTTTTTCGGCCGAAAAATTAAGTTTCTCCAATCTTCCCAAAACTCTGGATTCTGATAGAGGGCCATGAGACTTAGACCTGAGTGCAAAAATGGAGGCTCTAGCCCCTTCCAGAGCTGAGATATCGAAACTCAAATATTTGGCCCGAAAAAAAAACGACAGTGGTACCCCTTACGTTTTTTTTTTTTCGGGCGAAAAATTAAGTTTCTCCAATCTTCCCAAAACTCTGGATTCTGATAGAGGGCCATGAGACTTAGACCTGAGTGCAAAAATGGAGGCTCTAGCCCCTTCCAGAGCTGAGATATCGAAACTCAAATATTCGGCCCGAAAAAAAAAAACGACAGTGGTACCCCTTACGTTTTTTTTTTCGGGCGAAAAATTAAGTTTCTCCAATCTTCCCAAAACTCTGGATTCTGATAGAGGGCCATGAGACTTAGACCTGAGTGCAAAAATGGAGGCTCTAGCCCCTTCCAGAGCTGAGATATCGAAACTCAAAAATTCGGCCCGAAAAAAAAAACGACAGTGGTACCCCTTACGTTTTTTTTTTCGGGTGAAAAATTAAGTTTCTCCAATCTTCCCAAAACTCTGGATTCTGATAGAGGGCCATGAGACTTAGACCTGAGTGCAAAAATGGAGGCTCTAGACCCTTCCAGAGCTGAGATATCAAAACTCAAAAATTCAGCCCGAAAAAAAAACGACAGTGGTACCCCTTACGTTTTTTTTTTTCGGCCGAAAAATTAAGTTTCTCCAATCTTCCCAAAACTCTGGATTCTGATAGAGGGCCATGAGACTTAGACCTGAGTGCAAAAATGGAGGCTCTAGCCCCTTCCAGAGCTGAGATAAATCGAAACTCAAAAATTCAGCCCGAAAAAAAAAACGACAGTGGTACCCCTTACGTTTTTTTTTTGGGGCGAAAAATTAAGTTTCTCCAATCTTCCCAAAACTCTGGATTCTGATAGAGGGCCATGAGACTTACACCTGAGTGCAAAAATGGAGGCTCTAGCCCCTTCCAGAGCTGAGATATCGAAACTCAAAAATTCGGCCCGAAAAAAAAAACGACAGCGGTACCCCTTACGTTTTTTTTTTTTCGGGCGAAAAATTACGTTTGTCCAATCTTCCAAAAACTCTGGATTCTGATAGAGGGCCATTCGACTTAGACCTGAGTGCAAAAATGGAGGCTCTAGCCCCTTCCAGAGCTGAGATATCGAAACTCAAAAATTCGGCCCGAAAAAAAAAACGACAGTGGTACCCCTTACGTTTTTTTTTTCGGGCGAAAAATTAAGTTTCTCCAATCTTCCCAAAACTCTGGATTCTGATAGAGGGCCATGAGACTTAGACCTGAGTGCAAAAATGGAGGCTCTAGCCCCTTCCAGAGCTGAGATATCGAAACTCAAAAATTCGGCCCGAAAAAAAAAACGACAGTGGTACCCCTTACGTTTTTTTTTTTCGGGCGAAAAATTAAGTTTCTCCAATCTTCCCAAAACTCTGGATTCTGATAGAGGGCCATGAGACTTAGACCTGAGTGCAAAAATTGAGTCTCTAGCCCCTTCCAGAGCTGAGATATCGAAACTCAAAAATTCGCCCCGAAAAAAAAACGACAGTGGTACCCCTTACGTTTTTTTTTTCGGGTGAAAAATTAAGTTTCTCCAATCTTCCCAAAACTCTGGATTCTGATAGAGGGCCATGAGACTTAGACCTGAGTGCAAAAATGGAGGCTCTAGACCCTTCCAGAGCTGAGATATCAAAACTCAAAAATTCAGCCCGAAAAAAAAACGACAGTGGTACCCCTTACGTTTTTTTTTTCGGCCGAAAAATTAAGTTTCTCCAATCTTCCCAAAACTCTGGATTCTGATAGAGGGCCATGAGACTTAGACCTGAGTGCAAAAATGGAGGCTCTAGCCCCTTCCAGAGCTGAGATATCGAAACTCAAAAATTCAGCCCGAAAAAAAAAACGACAGTGGTACCCCTTACGTTTTTTTTTTGGGGCGAAAAATTAAGTTTCTCCAATCTTCCCAAAACTCTGGATTCTGATAGAGGGCCATGAGACTTAGTCCTGAGTGCAAAAATGGAGGCTCTAGCCCCTTCCAGAGCTGAGATATCGAAACTCAAAAATTCGGCCCGAAAAAAAAAACGACAGCGGTACCCCTTACGTTTTTTTTTTTTCGGGCGAAAAATTACGTTTCTCCAATCTTCCAAAAACTCTGGATTCTGATAGAGGGCCATTAGACTTAGACCTGAGTGCAAAAATGGAGGCTCTAGCCCCTTCCAGAGCTGAGATATCGAAACTCAAAAATTCGGCCCGAAAAAAAAACGACAGTGGTACCCCTTACGTTTTTTTTTTTCGGGCGAAAAATTAAGTTTCTCCAATCTTCCCAAAACTCTGGATTCTGATAGAGGGCCATGAGACTTAGACCTGAGTGCAAAAATGGAGGCTCTAGCCCCTTCCAGAGCTGAGATATCGAAACTCAAAAATTCGGAAGGCTCTGGAAGGGTCTAGAGACTCCATTTTTGCACTCAGGTTTAAGTCTCATGGCCCTCTATCAGAATCCAGAGTTTCAAGAAGATCAGAGAAACTCAAAATTTTGACCCCCCAAAAAAACGAAAGGGGTAACACTGTCGTTTTTTTGGTGCGAAAAATTAAGTTTCTCTGATCTTCTCAAAACTCTTTATTCTGATAGAGGGCCATGAGACTTAGACCTGGGGGCGTCGTCGGCCGGTCACTCAAAAATTTCGGGGGGCCGGCGCGCTCGTCCGCCAACCCACGTCCGTTTGCCTATATATGAATCGAAATACAGTGACTTGCTGGCAACCATCCTGCCAGTACTGTAAAAATACAAGAAAACACAGGATGCACACAGGAAATGACTCTAACATGAATGCATTGATTGATTCCTAGGTTTATTTTGTTATGAATAAACAAATGTGCAATATAAAGGAAAAACCTTACGATTAAAGTTGTAATGTTATAATGTTCAAGGTTTTGTTCTAAAAAAAGAAAGATGCACAACAGAAAATGACTCTAATATGACCAGATCGATTGATTCGAATATATTTAGTTTGTTACAAACAATGTGCAATCTGTAAAATAAAAACCTCAAAATTATAGTTGAAATGGTATACTGCTGTAATTTTTTTGACCTTGAGAAAAAGCTTAAAATGTAGACCAACAAATTTTATGTTTATGTTTATGTTTTTATGTTTTCATTTATAGAAACCTCATGAACTGGGAAAATTTACTTTTATATTTTTCAGAAACTTGAAACATAATTCAGGTCTGAGGGGATTAACATTTGCCAAATATATAACTTTTTTTGTTATAAAAAACAAAAAAAAGGAAGCCTAGACCACGTGAGAAAAAGTAACACGAGAGTAATGTAACATTATTTTTCTTAAAAAGTACCTTTATTAGTTACTTTGTATGAGAGTAACGCAATATTGTAATGCATTAATTTTAAAGGTAACTTTCCCCGGCCCTGTTAATTCTCTAGTGTTTGATTGAACTGGTGAGTCTGACCTCGTACTCGTCCGTCCTGCAGACCAGCTGGAACTGAAGACACTCGTTAGACGCGGTGCAGAGACTGCTGGACGAGTTACTGGGGCTGCGGGAGACACAGGGCACGGGTCAGCCAGCGCAGGGTTAATAACAGGGGTGGAACAATATATCGTGTGCAATAAATGCAACAATATGTATTGTTCTAGGGGTGGGCGATATGACCAAAACGATATGACTAATTTTATTTCACGGTAACGATATATTTCACGATATAGTTATTTATATAGTTATTCTAAAAAAAAAAAAAAAAAAATCGACAAAAAGGGCTTTGTATAATAAATAAACCCAAATACTTTAGAAATGAAAAGTATGTCACCTTGTTTTATTTTTATTTTATTTGGTAAATTATTTATTTGGTAAACTATTTTTATATCAAAATATAGTAAAAAACAACAACAAAACACTCATAAACGTTTAGATGAACTTCCCACAACAGATATTAAAAACAACTCATAGGTGCGCATTTCAACTTTAAATAATTTTTCAATCTCATGCATTGCTTTAATTCATCAATCAATTTATAATATAATTATAAAATATATAATATAATTATAATATTATTTTACCACATGTGTGTGCTTATTATACTGCGTTTTTAACGGAGAAGGGTAGGCCTATCACAACCGGAGACTGCACTGTTGTTTTAACGGGCTTGTTTTGCTCTTTTTGTTATATCTGGCAACCTGTCAGTTCAGAAGTGACAAGAAGGAGAGCAGCAATATGAAAACCAAACCGCAGCTACTGTTAGTGTTGCTAAGTAGTTTAAATTATAACAGTGCGTCGAACACCGCGCGCTCCCTCTCAGTGCATGTGCACGCGCGCGTCTTTTACATCAACAAAATGCGATCGATTAATTTGAGAGTGAAGTTGTAATCACGGATCGAATCAAAGGAAGATTTTATCAACTGGTTCAGTAGGCAATTGTTTGGAGTTAAAAAAATATATAACTCGCGCTGCATATTTAGAAATTTTGCCTCAGAAACAGGATTATTCGTTTAAACAAGCAGGATGTTCATTCATGCTGAATGCGATTTTCATGTTTAAAAAGTAACTATACATAAGGATAACTATACATTATTTAAGGTTATTTCTCGTAATGATATTGATATAGCCTATGAAATGTTGTTATCAAGTAACTTCATGCTTTCCCCGTTGCGAACGTGAACGTGCACTCGTCTAAACGGTAGCCTGGGTGCTGCTGCTCTGCTCAAGTTAATGGCTGCCTTTTCCCCGAACATATCACGTTAACAACAATCCTTTAGAAAATGTAATTCCTTTGTGGATCCTCTTGATCTGCTTTCTTCTTTTTTTTTCTTTTTTTTTTTCTCTTGATCTGCTTTCTCCATAGTGTCTTTGACAAATCTCAGCGTCAGTCTCATGCGCGCTGCACGGAAGTTAACCACGCCCCCTTATTTGCATTTCGTGGTACACGGAATAAAAAAATCTGTTACTGACATTTTCTATCGCGGTAATATCGCCATATCGCCCAGCCCTCACCAAAATCAAAATTACTGTATAAGAACACATTCTAATTTGCAAAGTTTTAGTGTCAGTTCTACATTAACTACACGGTGACATGAGGGAATGATTAATAATGATGAGGAATATCTGACCCGACGCTGACGGCCAGTGACTCCAGCGACAGCAGCAACAGCAGCGACAGAACACACACAATCCTGTAAACACACACAATACTCACATCGATTTTGATGTATATTATTGACATTGCAATACTATTACTAACATGTGTGACTTTATGATATTGTGAAGAATGAGTTTGGACCCCATTGACTTTCATTGCATGGACAAAAAACTGTAAACATGTTATTTTGTGTTTTACAGAACAAAGAAACACAAACAGGTTTAGCGAGTAAATGATGACGGGACGATCAACTAACCCTTTAACTTAACAATATAAATAGAAAAACATAAACATTAAATATGAATAAAAATACTAAAATAAAATGTTAACATAAATATTAAAATATTATTTAAATAATAACTAAAAATATATTAATTATTAAATTATAAAAAATATTTGGAACATAAAAAGAATTACTAAATGAAAAATATTATATAAATATTAAAATAAAAAGTGACATTTTTAAATACATTTAAAAAGTACAAAGAATAATATATAGCCTATATATATATATGTATATATATATATATATATATATATATATATATAAATTCATTCAAAATATTATATAATATTATTTAAATTCATTTTATTTTATTTCATTTTAAACATTAAAATAAATACTATATATAGTATTTATTTTAATATTTTAATTCATTTTATTTTATTTCATTTTAAATATATATATATATATATATATATATATATATATATATATATATATATATATATATAAACATTAAAATAAATACTAACAAAAACAAATACAATTTTACTTATATAAAACTATTTGGAAATGTTTCTCCAATCTGAATATTAATAATTAGTAAATGTCCTTAAGTGAAATAAGTAAGTGAGATAAGTGAAAGTTTCATAGAATTTCATATTATTTAATGCTTACATTTTCTCGTCAAGTTCAATATTTCATCAATAACTTGCCAAACCCTTGTGAGTGCAACAGAAAAAAAACAGCAAAATCACAGGTTAGATTTGTTTCTAACAATGTGAGATTAAAAGAATAACTGAAATCGACTGATCTCACCAGAATGTGCATCTTTACAAACTGTGTTTACAGTTTCTGTGAGGCGTTTGAAATACGTAACAATTAATGACCTGTAATATGAACGAACGACCATTTCTAAAAAAAAAAGTGAATAAATCATGCGTCGATAAGACGTAATTCAGACATAAAAAAATTATCAGATGAAAAGTCAAAATCGTGTAAAAAAAGGGAATTATGGCATAATAAAGTATAACACACAAAAATAATTATGATTATGAGAGATAATGTCAAATCATTTGTTTTCATTTCATTGCCAAAAGCAATTTTCTATTTATTTTGAGCAGGAATGGCTTCCATTATGACTAAAACACTAATATGAATAAACAATTATTTAGTCATTACTAATAATTAAAGTAGGCCTAATATATATATCAAAAAAGAAAACTGAAAAATGAGAGAAAATGCTGTATCATAAATAGAGTCTCTGAGCCAAGAATAGAAACTTTCAGCTGATCCTCGTTTACACACTCTCTCTCTCTCTCAGACACACACACACACACACCGCACTGCGGAGAAACTTAAACCCGAAACGCCCTCATCGATCACACACATCCCTGTCATAAAACATTTATTTAACTATTTTATTCCTCAATGCAAATATGAATATTACAAAAAATATTAATATTAATCTGCAACATTACCAAGTCCCGATAACTCAGTCCATCCATCCCCTAATTTAAGGCGGATGCAGTAAAAACTTTTAAGATTTCAGGCATTCATCAAAACTGCCCATTCAAGCTCATGCATTACAGCAATCCTCACATATTTAACATCCACGCATTTTTGTAACAAAACCAAATTCCCATATTATTTTATACTCACATTGTGGTTTATTTGAAAGCGCGAGATGAAACTGGGCGGATGACATCAGCACCGGAGCGCGTGCACGATCATCTGCGAGACGCGTGCGCTGGAGCACGAGACGTGAGAGGCGCGCGCTGCGGAAGCGCTAAACAAACTCTTTCCTCACACATTCACAAATCAAAGAAACGAGTCGACAATTAAGTTATTTGATTTATTTTAAACTCGAACACAATTCACATGATAAACCAGCAAATAAATCAAGCAGGAAAAGTTTATTTCTCAGTTTTTGGAAATATTAGCCAGACTAAAAGCATTGAAGGAGGGAGTAAAAACTGGAGTGAAGTTCTCACGTCTGAACCGAACTACAGCGTCATATTATCATGACTGAAGTTTCGCGCGCTTTCAGTGTTGACCGTTGGTTTTGGCGGCAACGCTGCAGTGTAACGTGTCTAGTCCTTCATTTATAACAGGATTGATTTCAATCATAGAGTAGATGGAGTCATCAGAAAAATATATCACAACCAACTCCAAAGAAGCAAAAGAAAGACAAATCATTACTGGTGCCAATCGTTATCACGTCTGATAAAATTCTCAGGAGTTCATCCAGGACAGAATATAAATGTTAACAGTCCTAGACTCCAGTGAAACACACATTAAATATATTTATATAACGGCCACAAATCCACCTATTCCATCTGTCTGAGGAAAAAGAAACACTGGTTTCATTCAGATTACGTTTCAGCGTAACTGATGGTGTCTAGGTAACAAACCTGTTTTATGAACAACAACAACCTCCAGCCGTCTAATAAAAAAAAAGCAACAACAACAAAAGAATAAACATGATATACAAACAGTAGCATCAATTCAGAAAAAAACACACACCATCAAACAGCTTCGGTTAAATAATAGGAAATTAAAGAAGGCTAAAATCAAATTAATTGAGCACATCCAGTATAATGATTGTAAATCTTTGGAATGAAAGAAAAAAACAAATTAACGGACAGAGCAGTGACCATATCATTACTGTAAACCAAAGCGAAAGATTGGGTCCGTCACCGCCGCCCCAGAGTCCGTATGGGAAAATCAGCTCGTTCGCTCACGGAAACTGACGGAAGTCGCGTCAGGTGCGCTTTATTCTCACACGCTTCTCCCATCCCGTCTTTATTTCACTTGCATAGCGAGTCTGCGGTTTCCCTGGAAGGGGAGGAGCTTAAAGTCCAGGCTCCGCCCTCTTCAAAATGAAACTCACAACGCAACCTCTCTCTGTCTCTCTCGGCCGTTAGACGTTTTCTTCACCTTGTGGATGCCTTCCAGCGCTCCTGATTCTGTTACACTGTGTGCGGAGAGCAGAAGAAACATCACACACTGAACTTCTGACACACACACAGAGAGAGAGAGAGAGAGAGAGAGAGAGAGAGAGACCTACACTTCATCCATCTCCAGGTCCTCCTCGTCCTGAGGCAGCTGGAGATACGGGTTATTAGACGCAGGACGGAACTTGAATCCCGTCAAGACGAAGAAGATCAGAGTAGAAACCTCCACTAAAAACTGCAAAATAAATTAATTTACACAGATTATTTTCTGGTGGTCTTCGGTAGAAAAAATAAAAATAAAAAATCACGGACATGACTCAAACATTCTAAATGGTCCTGTATTAAATATTCACACTTGAGCTGCTCGCGGTCAGAAACGAGCGCAGTGGAAGTGAATGAGAGTTTCCTCTAGTGGAAGCGTTCGGTACTGCAGCCGAACACACTCTTACTGAACGCTCCTTTATAGAGATCAAGCTCACATTTTTAACAACTTTTTTAGAATTATGGCTTTGATTTTATATTTGAAAATGTATATTTCACATAAAAATTTAAAATAGTATTTTTGCGTAAATTTCCGCAACTATTCACTTCAGCAATAATCTACCAAGCGTCATCTTTGAAACGATATCAAACTTCAGTCTGTGCTTTAAAGCATTCAAGATTTACCTCAGTTTAAATAGGAAATGTAATTTTCAGGTCTATGCTCAAAAAATGGATAAATGGATTATAAATAAAGTGTAAATATAATTTAGTACCATAAAATCCCCATGGTCATTTTTGACCGTCACACACAGCGAAAATTGTTGCCGCAGTAAAAATACAATGGAGGCTTGTTTCCGCCACGGGATTAAAAACACGGAGTATTCCTGAGTATTACCTCCTGACACCACTGCCACTGGAACGGCACCGTGACCTTCAGCAGGATCGCGATGATGCGAGTGAAGTAGATATAACACACAATCTGAGGACAGACACAAAACGCCGTCACTGATCTGAATAAAGCTCCAGTAGATGCGAGTGGAAGAAACGGCTCACCATCACATAATAATGTCTGAAGAGCTTCAACTTCTCCAGGTTCATGGCAGCTGCAAGACAACAAACACACACAAGCATTGTGTATTTACAAACAAACATTCATACACAAACAAGAACAATGAGAACTTAAAAACCAATACCGTTTATAACAATAATTAACTGTACTGATGATTATACTCATATCTGTGCCAATAACTATAATGAAACTTAATAACTATACCGATTACAATACTGATTATTATACTGGTAACTATAACGATAACTGTACTGATAAAACACACACACACCTTTGCCATCTGTGTTGGAAGCCTCCTGCAGATGCCGGATGGACCTGTTGGACACACAACGATAAAACCCGTCAGATAACACAGAACAGCAGCAGATCACGAGCCTCACACACACACACACACACACACACACCAGACGACGGGGAACAGGACGGCTCCGCAGCAGATCAGATCCACCAGGAACAGGATCTCCCTCCACAGGGCGTATTCACTCGCCCCCTCCTCCGTCTCCTCGATGATGATGTATGACACGTTAGCCAGAACCTGCAGCAGAACATCAACATCAGTGTCTGACAACAGATCAGAAACACACTCACTCTCGCGCTCAAATTCTAACGCCTCAAATTCTCGCTCTCGCGCTCAAACTCTCGCGACTGAAACTCACGCTAGCTCAATCTCTCACGACTCAAACATTCACGCTCAAACTCTCGTGCTCACTCCTCACACTCACTCCTTGCGCTCAAACTCTCACGCTCAAACCCAAACTCTCGCGCTCAAACTCTCACGACTCGAACTCTCGCTCTCAAACTCAAACTCTCGCAACTGAAACTCTCACGGTCAAACTCTCGCGCTCAAACTCAAACTCTCGCGACTCAATCTCTCACGACTCAAACATTCACGCTCAAACTCTCGTGCGCACTCCTCACACTCACTCCTCGCGCTCAAACTCAAACCCTCGCGACTCAAACCCTCGCTCTCGTGCTCTCACTCTCACTCCTCACGCTCAAACTCTCTCGCTCACAGTCTCGCGCTCAAAACCCTCGTGCTCAAAACCCTCGCGCTCAAGCTCTCGCGCGCTCAAACTCCAACTCTCGCGCTCAAAACTCTTGTGCTTAAACTCTCACTCTCGCGCTCAAAACCCTTGCACTCAAAACCCTCGTGCTCAAAACCCTCGCGCTCAAGCTCTCGCGCGCTCAAACTCCAACTCTCGCGCTCAAAACCCTCGTGCTCAAAACCCTCGCGCTCAAGCTCTCGCGCGCTCAAACTCCAACTCTCGCGCTCAAAACTCTCGTGCTTAAACTCTCACTCTCGCGCTCAAAACCCTTGCACTCAAAACCCTCGCGCGCTCAAACTCCAACTCTTGCGCTCAAAACTCTCGTGCTTAAACTCTCACTCTTGCGCTCACTCTCACCTGCAGAGGAATGACGATCATGAAGATCTTCTTCTCTTTGTCTGAAAGGATGTATTTGACGAAGGCGAAGCCAGTGCCGATGAGAGCCAGAGTGATGAACAGAAGAGCGCCCTTCAGCCTGACACACACACACACACACCACATGACATGACATTCAACATGCGTAATGAGAACAGAAGGGAAGTGTGTGTGTGTGTGAGATACGCACAGGTGAGTGATGTAGTACATGACGGCCCAGCCTTCGATAGGATGACCCTCAGAGTTGATGAAGTGATAGTTGATCTGGAGGAAGACAAACGTTATTTATACATATACGAGTTATTTATATCGCTGTTGTATCATTTATAAATCACAGTAATAACCAAGTTGAAGTACTAAAATAACAAAAAATACTAAATTAAGAGTTGCAAATAAGAGTGTTTACTCACACTGTGGAACAGCAGAGACACGGCTTTAGTGTAGGCCAGAGCTGCCATCAGCCAGTGGATCTTAAACACACTGTACCTGTCACACACACACACACACACGTCATAAACACCACAGCGTTTACTCACAGTGACAGATGCAGTGCGGTGGATGTGTGTGTGTGTACCTGTACTTGAGCAGTGTGTATGTCCACACCACCGCGGCGGTGAAGAAGATCGCTGCCATGCAGATGTAGAGACGCGGCAGAGGAATATCAGACGCCGACAGATAACCTCTGGGGTTCTTCTCTGTGATCTCCACCTGACACACACACACGTTTGGTTAGCTATACATGTGAAGACCCCCATCAAACACACACACACACTCACGTGTAGAGAATAAGGACTCGGCTTCCTCTGCCTCATGTTGTTGCAGTTCTGGAAGTCCAGGTTGTAAAGGCCTTGAGATCGCGAGCTCATGATGAGACGAAACTGAGACAGAGAGAAAGCATGGTGTCATCAGTGTGTGTGTGAGAGAGAGAGTGTGTGTGTGTGACTGTGTGTGTAAGACGTTTCTCACGCTGAAGTTGTATGAATCTCCGTGTTGTTCCAGTTCCAGCGTCTTCCCGTTCAAACTCTCCACCTGATTCACCATCAGTGACACACAGACAACAGTTTAAACAGGGTTTTAGAAATCAAATGTTTTGAGAAGTGCACAAATAAATTGAACACCATGAGTCTACACAGAAGAAACGTATAGAGGGCGAGATCTGAGCAGAGTGATGTCAGTATAGCGGGGTACGGACCGGTTTGCTAGCGGTGCTCACAGGAGCTTTGGACTGATCCGGGGACGTTTCCTTCTGTTTCCCGGCTTCATCTTCACTCTTCTCTTCCTTGTGCTCTCCGACCGACTCTCCTCTCCTCCTCCTCGCTGAGACACAGTCATCAACACCGTCACACACACTCTTTCCCTCTCTCTCAAGCACACACACTCTCCCTCTCACGCACACACACACACGTGTTTTACCTTTTCCTCCTCCAGTCTTCAGTCTGGACTCCAGCACAATGTCAGACTGTCCGAAGTGTTTCACAGCCACACTGAACACAAACACAATCATCATCAATACCACAAACACACAATCATAATCACAAACAATATCAAAATCACAAACTCAATCATAAGTTTTGTTAATGAAGTTCAGCGATTAGTAAGATTTCTCTCAACTTTTGTAACTATATTTATAATGTAATATATACAATGTATTAAATAATTAAAAAAATTTTTTTTTTATTAAGTTCAGTGTTATTCTACATTTGATTACAGTTTCTGCACCTGGAAATCTTGAAACACTGTTTATTTCAATCGTATATTTCTTCGGTTTTATCTATTTGTCGCGAGTGCCAATCTTTTATTTGTTCTTTTTTTAATCACTGAGTGTTTACATGTCTTTAATAATGCTGGAAGTGTGTATAAGTTGTTTGTGGTGTTTTAAACCTGTGTAAGTGTTCTTCGGTCGGTTCATGATATTCAGATACAATTACATGTTTAACAATAAGACTAAATGTGAACGAAATCATTTTAAAATTTAAACGATAGCCAACCCAACCCAACCCAGAATGCGACTTGTGTTTTTTAACGGTATCTGTGCGTGTGTGTGTGAAACAGATGAAGTACCTGTGATTCTCTGTGTCGATGATGAAGAGGATGAGCTCATCTTCACTCTTTTCTCTCTGCAACATGCACTCCTCCACTTCCTCAGCCTGAAGATCGACACACACACCGTCAGAAACACGAGGACGACCCACATACACAGACAGAGAGAGAGAGAGGGGTGTGTGTGTGTATGAGATACTCACAGTGTAGGTCAGGATCCCGGTCACTCGAGACCGAGCCAAACTAAAGCCCACCTGAAACACACACACTTCATGATGAGTGGCGACCACAGTAACGAAGCACACGTCACACGAGCATAACCGCGTGAACTATTGTTAGGGATTATTACCTTAGCTAACGAACTCGATACCCAGCCCTAAAAAGCTCTTAATTCCACATATACTACAAACTGGTTAGTGTATTCTTCACTAGGGAATTTTGATTTTTCCCCATATTTATTTCTCCATCACCCAAAAGCCAGTGTTAGTTCTCCTCCACTGGTCACAGGCCTGAGTTACAGCTCATGTTGTGTTCTGTTTTAATGTACCTAAAATAAAAAGAGTCTAAGAGCCTATAGCCTACAGGTTTGTGGCTCATAGTAAAGACCACACACTCACCGGAGCCTTGTTGCCGCCGTTCATCTTGGGTAGGTTCAGAGACACCAGGTGCACATCCAGAGTCCCGTTGGCGAAATACCCGAACGTGTTCAGGTGGACCACAAACCGCGTCTCGTTCTGAGGGAGAGACAGTTTTATGAATAAGATGTTGACATATCAGATATGTGAAAAAGCTTAAATAAAAGAGATAAATGACAAAAAAACAAGCTAAACAAATAAAGTAAATCATTAAATAGATTAAATAAATGTCTAATTTTATATAATAACATAAGATTAAACATCAGATATTTGAAACAAATGCTCAAGCAAAAGAGATGAATGATAAAAAAGCTAAATTGATTAGGTAAATCATCAAATAAGTCAAATGGATTAATAAATTAGTGGTTTTATGATAAATACATCATTACATAAGATATATGAAACAAAATATAAAATAAAAGAGATAAATAATAAAAAACAAAGCAAAATACATGAGGAAAATCGTTTAATAGGTCAATACTTTAATAATACATCGTTCGACCCGATGAAACCCCAGATATGTGTCAGAAACGCTCGAAGGAGGTGAATAAATTAGATTAGTGAGATAATTATGCATAAACAAGTGTGAGAGACCTTGAGTTTGAGCTGGTGGATCCTCGCGCCGCTCTCCGACACCGTCAGGGCTAACATCACGAGCACGCACGCGCCACCGCCGCGATACATCATCACACACTGCCTGTCAATCTCTGCGCTGTCAACGATCAATCTGTCCGTCAAAAGATTGACATTTACGGTTTGTTTCCAAACTCTTTCCAGCTACAGCTTCACTTCCGGGACGCGTGAGAGCATACACGTCACCACCGACCGCGGCCGCGCGCATTCCTGCACTCTGGCGCCCTTTCTGGCGGGAGGACGCGCTCATCACAGGTTGACCGTTGCTATTATAGTGAATTTACATCGTAAATATTGGTGTTTAACGCATGCTTTGCGTTATACTACACAAATAGCATAATTGCTCGTGTGTTGTAAAGTTATGGTCACATTTATTATAGTTTCTCATGGAAATTTCGCGGGCGAAATCCAGTAATTTCGAGAAGAATCCGCGCGATTTCGAGGTCGCAAATTTTTGATTGGTCAAAAAAAGTTGGTCACGAAAATTAGCCGTGTTCAACAACATAACCTTATATGTGAGTTGTGCTTATATATATATATATATATATATATATATATATATATATATATATATATATAGCATGTGTTTATGGGAGATACTTTATTAAACATATTAAAGTAATAACACAGCAATGTGTAATTAACAAACTAATCCCAAACTCCCTGTTTGTGTTGAGCCTTGTGTTGATCAGTCACTCTTTATATCTTATGCTCCTCCTTTGTGTTACAGAAGAAATGTATATGGCAAAAAACTTGATTCTATAGACACATAGCTTGCGTTAATGAGCTAGCACGCCACCTGTTTCTTTTATTATTTATTAAATAATTTTTTGGCTTTATTTTGACAGGATAGTGGAGAAGCAGCAGGAAAGTACAGCATCAACGCACCTCTGACAGAACGGCAATTTAATCGAGTTCAATGACCATGAAACTTTGTTGAGTCACTCGCACCTTCAACTGACCTTTTATCAGTAAGAGCATCTGTCCTTTCAGTCACTCTTGCATTTCACAATGTTGAAATACTAGTGATAAGCTACATGGTTAGCAGAATACTTGTAAATTGAGTTCTTCTGTAAATATAACAATGATAAATATCTGTGCCACATACCAAAATAAATGCCTAAAAATCCAGCAATCCGACTTTACATCTATTACATATTTTCATGGAGATTTCTGAGGTCATGTGACCGTAAACCCAGACAGGAACGTCTCCTGCTGGATAGATGGTGTAAATCCCACTGACTGTTTCTCCTGAGTTGTAGACGTCAGACTCAGAACAGTCGACCGGCTCGAATCCATCAGGAACAGACACAACAGAGGCCGTGAAAACAGAGATCAGAGCCGCGACAAACACCGTCATCTGGAGAGACACGACTGATCAAGATCCTCACTTATAATCAGTTCACTCTGAAATTACAATAAAAGTAAAAACAGTCGCTGTAAATGTGAATGAACTTACCGCCATCGTCTCAGAGTCTTCACTGCAGATTATAATCAGGGTTTTATTTTTAAATCTGGAAGAAATCAAACCCAAAAAAAATCATCATATTGTTGTTTGTGGTCATTGTTCTGAATTCCACTGTTGTAGAAATGTCAAAGGTAAAAGATGGAGAATGAGACAGTAACTCACCGTGTGTGTTGTGCCTTGTGTTGATCAGTCACTCTTTATATCTGTTAGATTTTTATGCTCCTCCTTTGTGTTACAAAAGAAAATTGCTTTTTGTTTTTATTTAGAAAGGATTTCTATAAATCGATGAATCACTTGCATCATCAACTGACTTAATCAGTAAGAGCATATGTCATTTCAGTCACTCTTACACTGCACAATGGTGAAATACGAAATGTGGATAAGTTACATGGTTAGCAGGCTTGAAATGCAAAGTCATACAGTCAGTTTCCAAAAACTGCAAAAATGTCCATCCTTAAAGGGGGGTGAAATCCGTCTAATACACTATTTATATTGTTTATGTGATCAGTTCTCAAAAATCTTCATTGCAATCTTTACATTGTTTTTGGGTTAAGCACTGGACAGAAAGCAGTTTGTAAAACTTTCATTTTGATTTATCTTGAAATATGGACAGAAATGACACACATACAGGAGGTGTCACGCTTAACCACACGGGAGGCAGATAATCCATGAGCAGTAGTTCAATTAGTATCAGGGCAATCCAAACTCGTAGTCAATCATGCCGGGTCAATCCAAAAGAAGACGTCAAAACAAATAAACAAAGCAGGAACTAGGAACAAACACAGACACAAAATAAGGAATCCGTACTAAAACAGACAGGGTATTTATACACACAATCTAACAAGGTAATGAGAAACAGCTGATGAGTGACAGACAGAATGCTGGGAATTGAAGTCAACTGTGAAGGACACTGTGCGAACGAGGACCTCTAGTGACAAACAAGGGAAACACAACCAGACACTGTGACAGGAGGCCTACCTTGTGAAAAAAAATTTCTCTTCACATTTTATCTTGTAACCGTATGCTAAAATGCTTTCAATGACTTTATTTCTCACATTAATCAGCACTCCATAGTATTTAAAGACAAAGAAAAAAAGACAAATGTATTAAAACGAAAACAACTGAAATATCCCCCTGATTTCAGCCAGAATACCACAGTATTTAGACTCTATGACCTTTGATCTTTACCTCAGGTGCTTCATATTTCTCCAGCTCATCTTTGAGATGTTTCTACACATTGATTCGGAGTAGATCTGTGGGAATATCCCGAAATGTGTTCAGCAACAGAATCGAACGCCTTGGATAGATCTACAAATAAAGCAGCGCAATTCTGTTTTCTGTCTAAGGCACAAATAAGATCATTTATTGCCTCCATAGCAGCAGTAATGGTACTGTGGCTAGATCTAACACCAAATTGAAAATTGTTTAAAATATTATTATCAAATGAGAACTGTTTTACCTGTAAATTTAGCTGATTCAAGGGTCTTTGCCAGTATTGAGAGTTTGGAGATTGGATAACTGTTTAGCTCTGAGGGGTCTCCACCTTCAACACGCGTCTTCAGTAGAGCTTCTCCAAGTGTCAAGCATCCGGATGATGAGGACCCCGCCTCACAAGGGAAACTCGTTACGAGTGACTGACAGATATAATACAGCCAATCAGTGACGGCCTGCGGAAGTGAAAGTAAGAGACCAAAAAGAGAAACATAAAACCCTCGAGAAAACACTACACTGTAAAAAATATTTTCAAGATTTGTTATCACAACCTATTTTCGTTTGTATATTCTTCTTTTGTCAAATCAACTTTATAATAATTTATTTAGTTGAGATAACTTATTATTTTGAGTTTCTGATGATTAAATTAATCTCCTTCATTGTATTAACTCACTTTTTCCAGTTCAATCAACTTAAAATTTTAAGGCAACCAGGTTACTTACTTTTTTAAGTTAAACAACAATATTTTTTACAGTGTATAAACGTCCCCAAGGACAGAGACTCACAAGTGTAAGCATTGCTTCCTGTTAAATACAGAATCGATTTGAAAAGTATTATGTATGCTTACAAAGCCCTCGACATTTTAAATTTGCTCTATCTGTACACTCCTTCCAGCAGTGTTGTAGTACTCGAGACTCGGACTCGTCTCGGACTCGGTCTCGAGACCATATTTTAATGGTCTTGTCATGGACTCGTGTGCATTTGGACTCGGAATTGACTCGTACTCGAACATTTTTTTTTTAGGACTCGCACTTATTCCCGAGTCCACTCATGTTCAATTCAAAATATTTTTCATGATTATTAATGTATGTTAATAAAATATGTCTTTAAATTGATTGACACGCCCAGTGATTGGTGATTTTCTAGTGCGCAACTGCGCATGACAAATTGTAATAAAATTGCTTTTAACACCATTTTTTATCACCAACAACTATTTTTTCAACTCTAAGTAAATTTAGTAAAAAAAAAGAAGGATTTCTCTAAGTAATTAAAAGTAAATTAGGTAATCAACCCTCACTGGTCTCGGTCTCGACTAGGACTCGACCGTCTCTGGTCTCGGACTCGACTCTCTATGGACTCGGTCTCGACTCGAACTCGACTCTCTCTGGTCTCGGTCTTGACTCGGACTCGACTCTCTCTGGTCTCGGTCTTGACTCGAACTCGACTCTCTCTGGTCTCGGTCTTGACTCGAACTCGACTCTCTCTGGTCTCGGTCTTGACTCGAACTCGACTCTCTCTGGTCTCGGTCTTGACTCGGACTCGACTCTCTCTGGTCTCGGTCTTGACTCGGACTCGACTCTCTCTGGTCTCGGTCTTGACTCGAACTCGACTCTCTCTGGTCTCGGTCTTGACTCGAACTCGACTCTCTCTGGTCTCGGTCTTGACTCGGACTCGACTCTCTCTGGTCTCGGTCTTGACTCGAACTCGACTCTCTCTGGTCTCGGTCTTGACTCGGACTCGACTCTCTCTGGTCTCGGTCTTGACTCGGACTCGACTCTCTCTGGTCTCGGTCTTGACTCGGACTCGACTCTCTCTGGTCTCGGTCTTGACTCGGACTCGACTCTCTCTGGTCTCGGTCTTGACTCGGACTCGACTCTCTCTGGTCTCGGTCTTGACTCGGACTCGACTCTCTCTGGTCTCGGTCTTGACTCGGACTCGACTCTCTCTGGTCTCGGTCTTGACTCGGACTCGACTCTCTCTGGTCTCGGTCTTGACTCGAACTCGACTCTCTCTGGTCTCGGTCTTGACTCGAACTCGACTCTCTCTGGTCTCGGTCTTGACTCGGACTCGACTCTCTCTGGTCTCGGTCTTGACTCGGACTCGACTCTCTCTGGTCTCGGTCTAGACTCGGACTCGAGTGAGGTGGTCTCGACTACAACACTGCCTTCCAGAACTCTGAGATCTTGTCTTCTTGGTCTCTGTGAGATGCGCTAATGAAGCAGAGCAGCATTTACAAGCCTACTCCGATTGCACTGATTGGAGTGTTTTTGAGGCCACCAATATAGGCCAGGCAACATCACACATTAGTTTCTGTGAGGATTTCTGCATTCCTACCAGGACTCATTTAAATCGAGCACAGTTCTTAGAATCTCCTTATTAGCTGCCTTAGTTCAGGCCTTGGCCTTAGTTCACTCTCCTAGGCATAGGCTTGGATCAGCTGATGGGTCAACTGTCAAACCACTACCATTCTCCTGTTTGACGGGGACGTGGCACTGCTGGTCGGAAGTCAGACTGCTCGCTACCCTTTCCCAGAGGTTAATGCTTAATTATGCCTTTAATTATGGAGCAAGAACCCTCACACACATTTCTGCAGTTTTATTATCAAATAATCCCCGTCTCAACCTCCTCATGACAGAACATTAAACAGTAACATGTCTCGGCTTTTCTTGTCTTGCTCTAAAAGACATTTTCTCTTTCCATGCAGTTACACGCAAGCAAAGTATGCTGGGAACTGAAAATACAGAAGGCAAAATCTTCTGTTTGTACCTGTGGGAAAAATGGGGGAGAAAAGTCTGAAGAACAGTGTGTTTGACTCTTGAGTCATAGCAATCAGCTGATCTTCCAGGACGACAAACATCAATCTATGTTGAATCAACAAGATACAATCTTTTGTTTAATTAAAGGACATGCTGCAGGAAGAAACCAGCATTTGTATTTCCCCCTCGTTAATCGTTTGTTTTTTTAGGGAAAATATATGGTCCACGTATGCAGTATGACTTATCATAAAAAAGGAATTATTTTTTAAATTTTGCAAAAAACAAATTCAAATTATAGCAGCAAGCAGACATTACGGGGCCTGAGCAACGCTTGCACCAATCGCATATGTAGCGTTATGGTGGTTTAAAATGGAAATAGCAGAATTACTGACAATGTAACAAAAAAATTGCTTGTAACTTTTGTAGTGGTTTATACTGTATGGTAATGATAGTATCAGTATTAGAGGAAATACGGTATAATGGGGAGGGGGCTCTCGCGCGCCGGACACTGATCTGTATCAGAGTAATACGATGAAGTAAACAGCACTCAACTTGGCTCCGTCTCTGCGTGTGTTATTGTTCCTCTACAAATACTACAGTGGCGACAAGGATAAAGAGTAAATGAATCCACATCGGGAAGGATATTGAAGATATCTGACAAGGGAAACTCAGTAAAAAAGGCAATATTCCGCCTGTTTTCTGGTTCGGAGGAAACCGAGACTGCTAGCTACCCAAGCGGCTAGGAAAAAGGAGCGCCCTCCTGTGGTGAGTGGATGTTATTGAAAATTTAAAAAAAATGTGTCTTGCAAGACAAAGCAAGTTATAAAGGAAAAGCGGAGATTATTTTAAGGAACCAGGAAGAAGTGTGCTGGAAGAGGCAAACTTGTAAAGAAATTAAATAATGAATACACCGGAAGAGATGGCATTGATAGGAAGAGTGCCAGAATTTGAAAGTAAGAAAGAAGATTTTGATTCATATCTAGAACGATTTGAAAGATGGCTGTCAGCAAATGAGATTGATGCTGAGAAGAAAACAGACGTGTTTCTGAGTGTCTTGGGTCCTACGGAATATGGACTGTTGAAAAATTTTATTTTTGAAAGATGGCTTCTTCCTGTATTCGTGAAGTTGACTGTGTGTATAAAATATCTTCTTATTAAACTGTTTGGACACTGACAAAGTTCTCAATGCTTCGGTTTGAATGTAGAGACCCTTATTATGCTGTTGTGTTACTGTGGGGCTATTTTGAGCCTTGTTAGTGGTAATAACAAGCGATTTTTATTTGTCATTACTCTATGCCCTATATACTAGCGTTATACTAGCGTTATAGGCTAAACTGTTTTTATAGATAAAACTATTTACATTCGGCAATCATGAAAACAAATCTCAGATAACGGTTGACTAGGTAACAATGTGCAATTAGACCAAAGGTTCATTTTGCGCCGGAGTTCTCCTTTAAGAAATAGTGATAACAGTACAGTTATTTTTTGGTTATGGGTTCAAATCTAGGGGGAAGGAGTGTAGTGGTTTATACTGTATGGTAATGATAGTATCAGTATTAGAGGAAATACGGTAAAATGGGGAGGGGGCTCTCGCGCCCCGGAAACTGATCTGTATTAGAGTAATACGATGAAGTAAACAGCACTCAACTTGGCTCCGTCTCTGCGTGTGTTATTGTTCCTCTACAAATACTACAACTTTAAAAATGTAATTTCTATATGGTAAACTGTTAAGTACAGATATACTGTATGTTGCAGATCCTTTTCTAATTTTCTGCCCCAAACCATATTTTGTTAAAGGGACACTATGCAGTTATTTTAGCTTAATTTAACAGCTTCAGAGTTATTGAAATGGTTATATGACTTCTTTCGGGTTGAATGGGGGGCGTCTCGACACCCCCTGGTGCCTGTGTGCGGAAAAATCGGCGGCTCGCCGGCCTCAGCATCAGGAAGTATCGCGTGATATCAGCTTTCGCGATGTAACATATTCCTTTGAGGCAACACTGCACATATCCAGGAACAAGGTCGAGAAGGATGGAGTTTGTCACACTATCGTCATGGCGGAGCCGGCATATAAGATATAGAAAACTAGGAAAGCATTGTCGGAGGAACAGAGAAAGAGGAAAGAGCATTCTGACCGAGCGAGGAGATATACCAATACAAACAAATAAAACATCTCCAGGTAACTCTAGTAGATTCATTTATTTCGTTTTTTAAATAAGAAGCGATCTGAAATGTGTTGTTTTTGAAATCAAATCAGAAAACATGTCCCTGCTTGAAGTACAGCCACTAATAAACAATCGAACAAGCACCACCAACCACTCGGTGAGTTGCACAGTTTTGAAAATGAACTTTAAGGGTTGTTTTAAGGACATGTTTGTGCATGCCCATAGACACTCAGTCTAACGCTGTCACAGGCGATTTAATTCAAAACAAACTACAAAATAGACTCAAGGTGTAAAATACCGGAATTATCCTTTAAGGTTGAGATGACTCCATGTTTAATATGCACAGATTTTGTGGCTCAGATAAAGTCCAGTTGTGGTTTATTTCTTTGCTCTTGGCTGACATGTGGCATTGCTATGGCCTGCTTGTGGCCCAGATCTGGCAAACAGGAGTGGGCCACCCAAGGGCCATCATTAATTGCTGCATGTGGGCCAGATCCGCATCCCTCAAGTGCCAGATGTGGGCCGGACCTGGGCCGAAACAATGTTGCTATGTGGGATCTGTCAGTTTAAGACAAATTCCTCATACGTGTAAACATACTTGACAATAAAGCTCATTGTGATTCTAATAAGACTGCAATATGATCTCATTTGAATGTTCACAAGGCATTGTGTGTTTAGTATTCAACATCAACAACCAGATCATAGATAAATATAGAGCTTTGTTGTAAGATAAAACTCAATTAATATTTTATGTCCTGAAGAAAATGACATTGGAACATTTGATGTAATGGATCTTTCATAGTGTGTGGCTGTTCTTTTGTAAATATGGCTCAATTACATGTAACATGACTTCCAGTTGTTGGCTCCATGATGAAGGACTCTTGGAAACCAAACATTGCAACACCCTCTCCAGATCCTGGTTGGCTTTCTCGGTTTGGCTATTGCTCTGGGGATAAAACCCTGAGGACAGACTAACCGTCGCTCCCAGTAATTTACAAAACTCTCGTCAAAATTTAGACATAAACTGGGGTCCCCTGTCGGACACCACATCCATCGAGAGGCCATGTACGCGAAAGACGTGGTCAGTGTGTGAATTTGTGAATTTGCTTTTTATTAACACTTCAGCCAATGAATTATTTGAAAAAGGCACAATACATTTATACAATTATTCTGTTCATACTGTTTAGCATATTAAAAAGGATTTTTAACATGATTAATTTAAAGTGCATGCGTGCAATTGTCGGATCTGTGTATTTCTGCACGTGAAAATTCTCTGCTCCAACACACATTAGATCTCATTAAAAAAAACAAAAAATTAAAATATATCAATCAATCAAAATTGCTCATAGAGCACTTTTAATACAAGAATGTTCATTGAATTTTTATATCAGATAGAGCCGGGCAGAGGCGTAGACATACACGCATACACGCGGATAGCTCAAAATGCGTATAGATAACACGCCACTTGATTTGAAATTGCCGTGTATGTTGACGCAAAAGTCATGATGTCATGTTGCTCGTACATGAAAGTAAGTGGGAGAAGTTACCTAATACTTACAATGTGTATCCGATATGAATATAACACGTTGTCAGCTTATATATTCTGTTTGATTCGTTTGACACCGGTGTGATTCCAAAGGGTCAAAGGGTTAAAGCAATAAATCTAAATGGTGGACAAGGGACAAGTTTCAGGTAATGAAAGGTCAAACAGAACACGAGTTATAAGCATATAAATGGCTAAATTAAATTGGATATCACTCAACCACATGTTGAACAGAATCTAAAGAAATTAATTTGTGACTTGGTCAAACTTGAAAAAGGCCCTTTTTATATATCTCGACCAGTAGATGGCACTGTTCCGAAACTGAGCAAACCTTGGTGAAGAATGAATGCATTCAACTCGGCATGAGCTCCAGAATCAGAGAAAAAGTGTCGTTTCTACGTATTACAATTCAAAATGATCAATCAATATTCAGACTCTCCTCTATCTATGTGTCAGTTTTCACAAATTTACACACCAAACAGGTCAATGGGCTGCCATTGACTTCCATTCAAGAATTTTTAAAATAATAATAATAAATATAGCTGCGAGTAGCGATTACAGGTCCAAGCCAGTGGCACCGCAACCCCGGTTTCCTTTAATTACCTAAAGGCACCGGGCAAACCACAATATCTGACTTTCTGTTGGTCGGAGCTAATGACTGTAAATTAGAAAGTTGTTTGGCTTGACGAGAACAATATACACATCACGTTTTTTTCTCGTCCTAAAATTAATTTTCTCGCCACAGCCAAACCGTTCTAGATATCAAAAATCCGTAAGTAATTTAGCATCCTCAATGTCTTGACTTTATGCACTCTGAGTTCGGTGGTGATTGAATGAATTTCCTGGGAGGAATACATCAAATTACAAAGCATGCGTTTATCGGCTGGAGTGAAACTTAGAGCAGGAAAGTTGTTTGGCCTGATGAGATTTACAAGTGTACTGAGTTTCGTATTAATTCATGCAAGCGTGTTTGATACATGGATCAAGTTTTCCAAACCCTGTTCAACGCCCGGGTACCAGCTTCAGCCCGGCCCTGATGGCCACGGGTTCTGACCTGTGTGCAAAGTTTCAAGAGTTTTTGAGCAGGTTAAGGGCCCCCAAAGTGCCAGAATAGTCGTAAGAAAAATAATAATAGAAAAAAAAGAATCCTAAGGAAAACAATAGGGTCTTCGCCTTTTCAAGGCTTGGGCCCTAATAATAATATGGGGTCAAGCCCCGAAGGCACTGCAAGCATAGCAAACTACACAGGGAACGTTCATGAAATAAGGCACTATATGAGAGAGACCACATTTACATCCAAATAATAATTTATCATGATAGGAAATTAATCCAAACTCAAACTGAAGGTATAAACTAAATGACCCAGATTAAGCATATGTACTGAATAGATCAAATACAATTTTGTCTCAGTACATGTACAGTTTGCATCAAGGATGACAGATGTTTTTTTTTATTTGCATTCAAAAACGATGTGTCATTAAGTAAATTTCTTCTGTAACGCAGAGGAGGAGTCTGAGAATCTGACATGTATATAAAGAGTGTTTGTGTCAGACTGAACAACACAAACGGTGAGTTACTGTTTAATTCTTCATTTACCTCATAGAACATTCAGTTAACATTTAAATTAAAAATCTGTGATTTTTGTCTAGATAAAGCAGATCTACTGTGATCTACTGAGGAGAAACTGAGAAGATGGCTGTAAGTTCATCAACAACTGTTCATTTCTAGAGAGGGTTTTCAGTGTGATGTTCATCTCTTTCTCTCTGTCTCGTGTAGCCGATGGTGTTTTTGGCAGTTCTTCTCTCTGTTGTTCTGGTGAGCGGCTGCAGTCAGGATGGAGACATGCCGGCCGACTGTTCTGACCTTTATAAAGCAGGACAAAAGCTCAGTGGGCTTTACACCATCTATCCAGCAGGAGACGTTCCTGTCTGGGTTTACTGTCACATGGTCTCAGATGGGAAAGCCGAAGACAACGGAGGATGGACGGTACGAATGTGACTTTAGATCAGCAAAAACACATCAGAACACACATTATGAATGATATATTGTATATAAACCCATCACAGGTGTTTCAGAGGAGAATGGACGGCAGTGTGAATTTCTATCGGCCGTGGAGTCAGTACAAGAGAGGATTCGGGGCAACCGAGGGCGAATACTGGCTGGGTAAGATCTCACAGTGTGTGTCCGTTTGTGTGGATGATCATGAGTTTCGTTAAACGTGTGTGTGTGTGTGTGTGTGTGTGAACAGGGCTGGAGAACATGTACCAGCTGACGCGTAACAGAAAGTACATGCTGAGAGTGGATATGGAGGACTTTGAAGGAAGGAAGGGTTTTGCTCTGTACTCGTCCTTCTCTGTGGATTGTGAAACTGACGGGTATAAACTGCACGTTTCAGGATTCACTGATGGAGGAGCAGGTAGGACACTTTTCACACACACACACACACACACACACACACACACAAAAAAAAATTCACGCTCAGTTGAGTAAATGTGCACCTGACGTCCTCAATGATGCTCTTCTTCTCTACAGGCGACTCTTTATCTGGCCATAATGGATACAAGTTCTCCACCTTTGACAAAGACCAAGATGTCTATGAGAAGAACTGTGCCAAAGAGTTTCTCGGGGCATTTTGGTACACAGCCTGTCACTCTACAAACCCCAACGGTGTGTATTTATGGGGGGAAGATCCCACCATTTTCGCCATTGGAGATTGTTGGTCAACCTGGAAGAATTACGCTGTCGGTATGAAATCCATCAGCATGAAGATCAGACGTGTGTATTAGACATTACAGAGTTTCCCAGAAACAAACAACAAAACAATCAAATTAAGGTTTTGGATTTCCTTTCCTCTGTTAATTGTGAAACTTGTTAAATCATGTTATGTATGGTAACTTGGGATACACAGTATGACTGTTGTTGTGTATACTCTCGTCAATTATTATTTGTATTTTTTTGGGTGACTTTTTTAAATCTACAACTGAAACAAATCAACAATAAACTTCAATAAACTCTAGCAATGAAAAGTATTATGTGTTGGTGTGGATTTCTCTTCACAATATACCTCAGAAACAGTAAACGAGAAATTCAGCTGTTCATAAACTGATATACTTTTCCTATAAATACAATCCTAAAAAAAGAATGTGTAAGTTTTTCTTAACACAGATATCCCTGTTTATTTGTCAGCAAAAGTCTGTTTTAGATCCAGTGGAATTTTGCGGACACATTCTCACTCAGTGCGCGAGTGGACTTAGGCTTATTAAATTAGCCTATACCCAGCTAACTAAAATTTGTTCCAAGTACATTTGGAAGTTACAAGTTATAAACATTTTTTTAATGTTCTCCATCAAATCAAAGCGTCCAGTTTTTAAATGTTTCTTGATCATGCAAGCGTTAAGGAAATGCAGTACGTAGCAGAGTCATCCGACGCCAGGCCTAACACCCGTAAGTACGCCCAGTGGTTGCCCCCTGTGCTGGGGTCAATACCGGCAGAGCCCACTCCGCCAAGGGAAAGACACGGGTTTGTCGACAGGGAAGCCTAACATGGAAGGATACACACATGGGATTATCTAGATGGCCATATGTTGTGTTCCCTACGTTGATCCCATATTTGTATTCTTTCATTGTACGGCTCCTCTATTGGCGAGCACGTGTCTTTCTCTTGGCAGATTCAAGCCGCTCTGCCGGTATTGATCTCGCTTTCTTAGGCGAGATCCAAACTCTTCGGTTCAGTTCAGACGTGAAGTCTCCGTTCCCCCCTTAAGGAAACTATTACATACATTATCAAGACGTTCTCCAATCACGTGAGAGTTTCAAATCTGTTTCTAGAGACTTAAACAGTTACAGTATTTTTTTACCTGGATACACACCATGCAGACTGATCTCATGAAGTAGCGTGTGTATGACACGCCAATTCGTATCTCCATTTTTGGTGTGCTATCAAGACGCATAATCGCCTTTCAGCGTGTTTATGAACTTAACGTTATATAAATATATGACTTACCTTAACCCCATCCCTAAACCTAACCGTCACTGTGGTTAATGGCATTTATGACTGGAGATTTGACTGCGTGTACAGACACGCGGAATGACGCGGACGTTAATGGCGTAGACATACACGCGGATAGCTCAAAATGCGTAGAGATAACACGCCACCAGACTCGAAAGTGGCGTATATGTTTACGCAAAAGTCATGATGTCATGTTGCACCATGACTGAATCAATATGCTTCGATCGTGCATGATAAGTAGCGTTGAAAGATGGACATATTTCTATTTTGAGAAGTGTCAGGTCAGAATCTATCTCCGAGTCTGCATTCACTAGGACATTATTGAAGCTTTACAGAGTGAAGAATCATGTACATAGTAAGTTAAAGAAAGGTTTTAATGCAAACAGACATTTCAAAGAGATATTAACACATGATTAAATGTTGTAAAAAGTCCAATGTTCCCCTTCAGAAGCACTGTAACGTCTCTAAGACACACGTTTGATCTTCATGCTGATGGATTTCATACTGACAGCGTAATTCTTCCAGGTTGACCAAACAACACCAATGGCGTGATGGGAGTCGTCTTCCCCCCATAAGTACACACCGTTGGGGTTTGAGTTATGACAGGCTGCGTACCAAAATGCCCCGAGAAACTCTTTGGCACAGTTCTTCGCATAGGCATCTTGATCTTTGTCAAAGGTGGAGAACTTCTGATCATTATGGGCAGATAAAGAGTCGCCTGCAGAGAAGAAGAGCGTCATTGAGGACAGTTACTCAACTGGAACGTCACAAATTAATATTCATGAGGAACGTGAATGAACGTGTCCAACCTGCTCCTCCGTCAGTGAATCCTGAAACATGCAGCTGATATCCCACACATTCACAGTCCACAGAGAAGGACGAGTACAGAGCAAAACCCTTCCTTCCTTCAAAGTCCTCCAGATCCACTCTCAGCATGTACTTTCTGTTACGCGTCAGCTGGTACATGTTCTCCAGCCCTGTTCACACACACACACACGTTCAGCCAAACACATGATGATCCACACAAACGGACACACACTGTGAGATCTTACCCAGCCAGTATTCGCCCTCGGTTGCCCCGAATCCTCTCTTGTACTGACTCCACGGCCGATAGAAATTCACACTGCCGTCCATTCTCCTCTGAAACACCTGTGATGGGTTTATATAGAATATATCATTCATAATGTGTGTTCTGATGTGTTTTTGCTGATCTAAAGTCTCATTCGTACCGTCCATCCTCCGTTGTCTTCATCTTTCCCATCTGAGGTCATGTGACAGTAAACCCAGACAGGAACGTCTCCTGCTGGATAGATGGTGTAAATCCCACTGACAGTTTCTCCCGAGTTATAGACGTCAGAACAGTCGAATGGCATGAATTTACAGTCACTGCCCAATACAACCGGGAGAAGAACCATCCAAAACACCTTCATCTACACGAGACAGAAAGAAAGAGATGAACATCAAACTGAAATCAAGGTCTCTAAAATGTGATTGACACAAGAAAACCAATGAACTTACCGCCGTCTACTCAATCTCTCCTCAGCAGTTTCACAGCAAAGATGAATTTATCTAAAAATGTGTTAAAAATTGTAAGAACTTTTGTCTATGTTAAATGTTGGAGAATTAAACAGTTACTCACCGTTTGGGTTCTTCAGTCTTTGAGGCACAAACAGTCCTTAAATATCTGATTTCTGAGCTCCTCCTCTGAGTCAAAGTCCGCTTGTGGCAATCTTGGAAAAATCCTCTGGCAGCTGTTTCACGTTTAGGAAACATCCAAAATGTCACGACACAGCGATTCCCTGACCATATGTGAAGTACTCGTCGGATTTCAAAGATGTGTACGATAATTAATTTTACTGCTATAAAAATAAGACCACTGAAAAACTCAAATGACAACAAACATGAGAGATCAAATCACTTTAATTCACACAGAACAACACAACGATTTGTGTTTGGAGCGACAGCTATCGACATGTGCTTAGAAGCAGTTTCATGTCTGTATGAAGCGACTTAATAAATAAGCTGACATTCAGAACAATCTATGTGTTTTATGTAGAATACATACAAATATCATTTACGTCTGAGTTTGTCGAGGGATTGAAATCATCATTTTTGAAGAGTGCGCATGTGCGAACGAGCTCGAGTGTGTAAGAACGAGCCTGATTGAATCTGAAAACAAAGCAAAATAACTGAGACAGTAATTTATAGCAAAACATCTAGCATTAACTCAATCCCTAACAGGAGTTAATTACTCCACCATGAGCGCGACATCATAAATCAACATGGTTGTTGAAAGACCACTTTGCAGCAATATGGTTTTGGGTGGGGCTTTCAAACCATTAATCGCATGCAAAATAAAAGTTTGTGTTTACATAATATATGTGGGTGCACTGTGTATAATTATTTTAAATATATAAATACACACACATGCTTGTATATTTAAGAAATGTTTTCATGTATATACAAAAATAGTATTTTTTTTAAATAATATTTTTTTTTCTTAAATATACATGCATGTTTGTGCATTTTTATATATACAAAATAATTATACAAAGTGCACCCACATATATTATGTAAACGCAAACTGTTATTTTGGACGCGATTAATCGCAATTAATCGTTTGTCAGCCCTAGTTTTGGGAAATAGTAGTGGATTTCTTCAACGATGCATTGTGCTAATGTGGTGAAGCAGCGATTCTTTAAAAAGACCATTTTAATAAAATAATATAAACTTCTGAATGTCCAGAGAAGCTTTGGAGAGCAAACCAGTAACTTACCGTCTGTGTTTCCCGGTTGGAGACGATTCGCTCTCCTTCAAATATCTCCTCCTCAGTGTCAAAATACATTTGAAGCAATGTTGGAAAAAACATTTCTTCCAACATCGTATCCAAAATGGTGAAAGCATGGAAATTCCCAGTTCCTGTTAATGATTTATAAACCATCGGTATGCACAAATACATCCAGTAAATCGTGCAGTTCACCAACAGAACATGAAGAACGTTCCTCAATAACTAATTTACCAGCTTTCCACAAATACTCAAAGCACACAAACAAAAGATCACAGATTAACTGAGTTAGGCCCAAACAGGCCTGTGACCTGAAGAGGTCAAACACACATGAGTCAGTTTTATTGGAAGGGGATTTACTAGGTGAAAGACCACAGAAACACTCCAACATGACATTTCAGATCAAGTTCATTCGAATGTTGAATATAATCACAGGCGATGAGGATCTTTCATTCCTACACACTTCCATTTTTATTTTCATAATCACTGATTTGGACACTTACCTTGGTTGCTCTCCTACAGGGAAGCACGTCTGAGTATTTTGCAGTGTTCGGAAAATATTTTGCATGTTTTGAACGTATAATTGTACAGGCTGCTTTATAATCTCAGACGGGCGAAGAATCGGTAAAAAAAACCCCAAACAACATGCTACCGGCTTTTATCGCATCCCATTATATAAAGTACAAGGCGATTGGATGAAGCCCAAAGTCTTGAGAATATCTGATTTTCAAGCTCCTCTGTTTGTGGAAAAAAGAGAAGAACGAGACGGAGAGAGAGAGAGATCACACTGACATCAAGGTGGAACCGTCTCTAATAATGTGATTGACACAATGAATGAAACCAATGAACTTACTGTCGTCTTTTCAATCTCTCCTCAGCAGTTCGGTTTATCTAAACATAATTAAAAGAAGGATTTACTAAGACAACTTCATATAAAATTAATTCTGGATGTATAATGTAAATGCTGAAGAATAACTCACCGTGTGTGTTCTTCAGTCACTAAAACACTCGAGGCTCCTCCGCGGTCATCCAAAACATGAACATTTCAATTCTTGGTTGTTTTTTTACCCTCCTTTTTAAAATATTTTATGCTAATACGTAATATTTAAGCGGTATTTATAATCCACTTATTCACTTTTTAAGCATAGACCTGAAAATTTCCAAATTCAACTGTCGTAAATCTTGAATGCTTTAAAGCACAGACTTAAAAACACTTGGCAGATTATTGCTGAAGTGAAAAAAGTTTTTAAAAAGTTAACTTAAAAGTTAGAATTGTGGGTGTTATGAAAAACACATTTTTTTTAAATTTTAATACAAAATATATATTTTCAATATATATTACAAGAAAACCAAAACCATAAATCTAAACGAGCCGTGTCCCAAATTTGGGTTCGATTTCTCAACAACAAAACACGTTTCAGTGAGAGTGTGTTCGGCTGCAGTACCAAACGCTTCCACTAGAGCAAACAAGTCTCACTCATTTCCAATGAGAGCACAAGTGTCCATGTTTTTTGTGTTCACATAGCAAGTGCTAAACTACGGAGTCGGAGGCGTATTTACGGAGGCATAAGTTAATTATCTCAGAATTACGAGTTAATTTTTAATAAGAAAAAAAGTTTATCTGAATGTCAGTATTCTGTTTTCTGAATTAACGAGTTAATTTTTCATGAGAAAAAAAGTTTTTGCTGTTTTTCTGAATTAAAGAGTTAATTTTTCATGAGAAAAAAAAGTTTTGCTCTGTTTTGCTGAATTAACGAGTTAATTTTTAATGAGAAAAATTTTTTTGCTCTGTTTTTCTGAATTAACGACTTCATTTTTCATGGAATTTTTTTTGCTGTTTTTTTAAATTAATGAGTTAATTTTTCATGATAAAAAAAGTTTTTGCTCTGTTTTTCTGAATTAACGAGTTAATTTAGAAAAACAGAGCAAAAAAAAAATTTCCATGAAAAATTAACTCACTAATTCAGAAAAACAGAGCAAAAACTTTTTTCTCATGAAAAATTAACTCGTAATTCTGAGATAATTAACTTGTTAATTCAGAAAAACAGAGTAGATTTTTTTTCTTCAAGTGAATGCAATACGCCTCCGTACTAAACCCTTTACCAAGTTTTGTGAAGTAAAAAAAAAATTCAGTCAAAAATGACTGATGAGCACCAGAGGGTTTAATAAAACATCCGTACATATTGACACATGGTGCTATACGACAACATAATCTTGAAATCACAAGCATATTATTAAACGCATGGATTCCAGCTAAAGAACACTAATGATCTTTTCTCAAGAACTTCTGCACACACTCAGATCAAAAAAATCCCAAATACTACTACTAATAATAAAACAGTGGATTTGACCTTAAAAGGCCCCGTGACCTCAAGGGTCACTCCCTACACTCACGCTGATATCATATAGAAAGACAACTTCACAAACACTGGAGGATCTGCAGGAATAACACTCACATCACAACAAACATGAGCCATGTTATATTGCATAATAGGGTGATTCCCAGCAGGCTCCAGGCCAATACATGCCCTACTGCAGGAGGATTTAAAACAACAACATGATCACAAACAGCAGTTTATAGCATTTTACAGACCATGATATTTTCTGAAACATCTTGAGATTTCTAGTTAGTATTTAATACTTTAATAGCTAATATTCAATGGAGCAGTGTGATATTTAGGAGGAAACATAACTGTGTTCATTGGTGTATAAAGACTTTACAAAATGAACCGTTGTTAATAATCTTAGAATGACCGCAGGTCCACTTACATCCACGTTTCTACGGTGGCCCTGAGCGGACACACATTTCGTCACCATGTTGTTTTTCATGATCAGAATCTCAAAGTCAGCGGATAAAACACTGACACAATGATGAACAAACAACAATAACATCGTTTCACTGAATAATTGAGTAAACCTAATCTCTTAATTTATCTTTGTAAAGAAACTCATTGTTTAACTGGCGACTCTCTGCTGTCTCAGATGACGACATCACTTCCTGTCAGCCAGTGTAACTTCTGTTGAGTGCAGTTCACAACCTCACCACTAGATGCTGCTAAACGTACACACTGCACCTTTAATAATTATTGACACGCAGGTAAAACAAATAAAACAGTTCATCTTTTAATAAGCATTTTGATTGTTTTGGAAACTCCTCTTTATGAAAAGATCATTCCTCATGCTTTGAAATGAAACAGGAGCATTTTCTTTAGTGACATGGTCAATTTTATTGGTCATAGTTTGGACATCCGATCATCTGCTGTCCGAGGCGAGAGCTAGCCGAGCTTCGGGACAGCAGATCATGCGAGCGGTTAGCCGATGCGGGAACGCCGGGATTCGAGACGCATCTGTAACATGTAAGATCACGGAAACACCGGATGGATTTAACGTGCAGCTTTGACAGAGCCAAGCAAGGTTTTTCAGGAAAACAGATTAAGATAAGGAATCCTGGGATAAATGTGTGTGTGTGTGTGTGTGTGTGTTATCTGCGGGTGAATGAGCGAAGGCATGCCGGTTATCCGGTTCTCAGGATGATGTGAACTCCGGAGTCGGTGAACACGGGGCCGCTCATGTCTCCGACCTTCAGCGCGAATGACACGTCTTCAAAGGGCTTCTGCATTTGACCTGACACACACACACACACACACACACACACACACACACACATATAAGACAGGACAATGGATAAATGTCACGCTGAAAACTGTATTATATTCGATAGGGATGCACCAATATGAACATTTTGCCCGCTACTGATAATTCTTTATATTCGAAAGCCGATAACCGATATATTGGCTGATAAATCTAAATACAAACTTCTATATACTTTTTGAGAGCCTGATCATTAAAATCCACGTCCCAAACACACAATCATAATGTTCTCATTGGAATGTCATGTAGCCGATATTACACGTCTTACACTTTACTGTATTTTCCTTTTATTTATGAAGTGATTTCAGTCGTATTTCAAGCTATTCAGCCATCATGTTGAACAGTCGCATCTGAAGAGTCTCAGCTGGAGGAAATAATTCATTATTGATATATATATATATATATATAGCTTTAATATATCGGACACACTTTATTATCAGGCCAATAACGAGAACATTAAAAGGTTTCCCTTTATTCTGATGGTTCGTTTAACATATTCAGTTGACTATAAGTAACGTTGCACCTACATCTCATTATAGTATAGTGTTCAGTATTAGTAGAGTGTTAGTAGATTATGTGTAGAGTTAGAGTAGTAGAGTATTAGTAGTGTAAAGTATTAGTAGATTATGTGTAGAGTTAGCGTATTAGTAGAGAATTTGTAGTGTAGAGTATTAGTAGATTATGTGTAGAGTTAACGTATTAGAGTATTAGTAGAGTATTAGTAATATAGAGTATTAGTAGAGTATTAGTAGTGTTAGTAGATTATATGTGTAGAGTTAGAGTATTAGTAGAGTATTAGTAGTGTAGAGTATTAGAAGTGTAGAGTATTAGTAGATTATGTGTAGAGTTAGAGTATTAGTAGAGTATTAGTAGTGTAGAGTATTAGAAGTGTAGAGTATTAGTAGATTATGTGTAGAGTTAGAGTATTAGTAGAGTATTAGAAGTGTAGAGTATTAGTAGATTATGTGTAGAGTTAGAGTATTAGTAGAGTATTAGAAGTGTAGAGTATTTGTAGAGTATTATTAGTTGTTGTGGAAAATTTTAATATTGACTTATATGAATATAAATGTATAATATAATATGAAAATATTGTTTAACACATTCAGTTGACTATTAGTAGCGTTGCACCTACATCTCATTATAGTATTAATAGTGTAGAGTATTAGTAGTGTAGAGTATTAGTAAAGTATGAGTAGAGTTAGAGTAGAGTTAGAGTATTCGTAGAGTATGAGTAGAGTTAGAGTATTCGTAGAGTATGAGTAGAGTTAGAGTATTAGTAAAGTATGAGTAGAGTTAGAGCATTCGTAGACTGTTCGGGTTGGCGTTAGAATAAGTTGACATGTAGTTGCAAAGTTACCTAGTCAACAGGAAGTTGAAAAGGGACCATTAAAATAAAGTGTTCTCCGTTAAAAACGAGTGTGTGGCGATAGTGATATGGCGGCCGATATATTGAGCATCCCGAATCTCCTCGCTGAGCCTCACCCCTGCCGAATACGCCCAGGTCTCCTCCGTTCCTCGCTGAGCTGCAGTCGCTGAACTGAGACGCCAGACTCTCAAACTCCTCCTCTCCAGATTTGATCTGTTCAATGTACTCTACACACACACACACACACACACACACAGAGAGAGAGAAAACATGACAGCGTTTGTTGTATTTTGACTGAGCCTCGAGTCGTTTATGATAAGCAACTTCTATTTTTATCAGTAATTTTTCATGCCGGAAGTGGCGATTTTGTTCACTTGAACACTTGCGATGGAAACAGTGCTTTATTTGCAAATGTTTCAAGCGATATTTTAATTTTTCCTCACAAGTTATGTTCATACACACACACACACACACACTCTGGGACTTCAGAGACTTACTTTACCCCTTTAAACCCCCCAGCTGCCACTGCTAGCGTGCTAGTGTGCTAGCGTATCTTACTGTGGATGAGCTGCAGCGCCTCGTCTTTGCCGCGCGTGATGTTCTCCTCTCTCCAGGAGGAGGGCCGGCGCGACTGGTTGTGTTTGACCAGCAGGTGTGAGCACCGGACCTTCTCCAGCTCGCCGGCGCCGTCCGCCCCTGACCCGCTGGGGCGCTCCCACTGACTCGCGTTCGTGATGTGGTTGAAGTAATACACCCGACCTGCGCCACACACAGACAACTTTACATTTACATTTATGTTTTATCCAAAGCGACTGAGGGTCTGTTTACACGAGACCGTTTTCAACCTTAAAATGTAAAACTGCGTTTTAGCCGTTTGTTTCCACGACAACAGCGTTTTGGGCGCCTGAAAACACAATGTTTTGAAAACGGTGTCTGTGTAAACAACACAAACACGAATCTCGGCAGATGATGACGTCAGGCACACGCACGTTACGTGTTCAGTCTACCGTGTTTCGTCGCCATCTACTGGCCTGGCTGCAGAATACAGCGCTTTTAATCGTTTTCGCGGATCCGTGTGAATGGGAATCGTCTGTACGCGGAAACTCAAAGCTTCTCCGTTTGAAGCATATCTATGTCGTGTAAATTTGTGCTTACAATGCATTTCAACTTACAGTACCTTTACATTCTTATCAGTTCTTGCTGCAAGCGCCAACGCTCTACTGTTTTATTCTTGTGATTAAGCGCAGTAAGAAAAGTTAAATTTCACATCTTATTAGAGTGATTTCTGAAGGATCATGTAACACTGGAGACTGGAGTAATGATGCTGAAAATTCAGTTTTGATCACAGGAATAAATTATATTTTAACATATAGCCACTTAGAAAACAGCTAATCTACATATTATAATAATTTACTGTTTTACTGGATTTTTTATCGAAAAAATGCAGCTTTGGTGAGCAGAAGGGACTCTTTTCTTTATTTATACATCCATATTACAGCACAGTGTGTCAGAGCAGCTTTAGCTTAGCAGTTTGTTTCCAGAAGAGAACAGCGTCACAGTCCCGCTTAAGTCAGTTCACTGATGCTTCATTTCTGTTGTAAAAAAGTTATTATTTAGTTAATTTAAATGTTGCAGCTCTGCAGAAAACATAAGATTTGTTTTTTGTTTTTATTTATTGCAAACTTTTTATTCATAGTGTGTGTGTGTATATATATAAAACATTACATTAAATTATTTACATATGAAATTAATCTTATGTATCTGAATGAGTGCTGTAGTATTGTTGCAATGCTCATTGTTTTCTACCCTTTTTCTGGACTAATTTGTATAGTGGAAGCTTTAAGATCAACCACAAAAAAGACAAATCAGTCATTTATGTCTATATTTCTACTTATTTGGAAAGTGAAATAATGAGTTAACAGACAGAATTAACCCTTTCATTGAGATAATCGAGATGACAGGCTTAGTGGACAATATTCCGCACACACGATTGATTTTATTCAAAATTACTCCTAATTGAATAAAGTAAATTTAAACACAAATTATCTATTGGCAAAGCTAACGCCATTAACGTTACCCTTCAGATGGCTAAATATCAGTCTGGCCCAGGTTTAGTTCAAATATTAAAGGTGTTTAGAAATCCAAATGTTTTGATATTTGGATATTCAGTGTGTGATGCTTCAACTCATCAGCTTTTAAACACTGAACATCTCCGAATCACTCGCTCGTGTTTAAATCAGAATTCAGTCAGGGTTGGTTGGGTTTGGTTTGGTTTAGCATCGGCTCTCGTGCTCGGTTGTTTTGGCGGTTCGGTGTCGATTAGCATTAGCATACGCACTGCTCTCACGCGCCCAAGCACTGATTCGGTTCCGGGTTTACATGAGAACACGGGCCGCCACGACTGACCTGAACTCCGGCTCATGCGCTTCTCCCACCCGGACGGCAGCTTCTCATCGTCGGACATGATTTGACAATGGTGTCGGTTCGGTTCGGCTTGAGTCTGGTCTGATGTAGCGCCGCTGCAGTGACCGGGACTGGCCGACAGGGGGCGACAGAGAGATAACACTGGGAAACAACCGCGCTCAGTAGCACCTCAATGCAGTACATGAGATCCACGGGGCGGAGTCGCATCAAGATCTTTGTCCAATGGGTGGAGATGTGTAGGATTAGGGTTGGGTTTAGGGATCAGGGGGCGGAGTTGTGTAGGTTTCGGTGTATGTAAGGTGGGAGGAGTTGGACCTGGATCCGACTCCTCCCCGTGGATTTCATATTCTGCAGCTCACACCACCAGTTTCAAATGAGTTTCAAATCATTCAAAAACAATAAAAATTCTGAAACTATGTTTCTCTCTGTCAACTATCTTAATATATTTTTCTTTGTGTAAGTCTCAATGGAATGTACTTGGTTGATTGCTCCTGTTATGTCATAAAATAAAAAATAAAATAAAAAAGCTTGTTTCTTTTTTCATGAATGCAAGAAAACACAATAACAATAAGGCAATGCAAAATCACATAAAATCCCTAACGAACAGAGCACCACTCTGTAAGAATGAAGCAAATTAATAACAAGAAAGCAAGACAGACAACGATGACATAAAAAGTCAAAATTATGACATGGAAGATTCAAAATTATGAAATGAAAAGAAAACAAATAACTGTACCTGATGACCAATAACGTTAAATTCGAAATTGACTTACAAGGTCGAAATTTGACTTAGACGTAATTATGTTAACTTATAAGAAGTCGAAATCATGACATACAAGTGTCTTGCTGGTAGGATTAGGTGGTGTATTTTGTGTTAGTGTGAGTTTCTAGTGTTTTATTTTGCTATTATTCGAATTATGGATTGGATATTTCCATAGACAAGATATTTCTCAAACGAAAAAAAAAAGGCATTCACGACACCACCACGACACCACATTGATCAGCGGCGATTTCCATGGTGACCTCATCCTTCCACGCCCCTCTTGGACTGTGGTTGGTGAAACCGGCTGTCAGTCAAGCGCGCGTGCCTCTGATTGGCCAGTCGTGAGCGGATGTTTTCACGGCGTTGGTTTACGGCAAACGCTCGTCAGTGCGAGAGAAACGCGTCTGATTTTCTGCGGGAACAAACGACAGTGAAATCAGGTAGAAATCGACAGACTTCATCCGGTTCGTCGTTTATTTACACGCGTATCCAATGTTACTGTTTATTAATGCGTTATTGTGTAGATGCTGCTGGATGAGCTAAATCAACACTGATAGCTTAAGTAACGTTACATCTCAGAGACGTCTATTTAATGTCTGCATTACATCTGCAAGAAGAGCGTTACTCATCTGCCACACTAGTTTACTGTTAAGTTAATGTTAATGATATACAGGGCAACTTTTTGTGCAATCTTTCCGAGCGATTGTTGCTTGGGCTCTTTCACATTAAAATGGGCAAAACATTTCTATACATTTAGATGGGTCGTGGACCTGTGTTTGTAAAACTGCCTTTTCTAAGATGTTTATCAGATATTTTCCACACACACACCTGTGCTCTCTGAGAGAACACACAATGAGATCAACATAATAACAATTAAGTGACCACCTCTGATACTAAATCAGTATTAGTTATATTGCAGTAGTAATGATGATAATAATATAAAGAGATTACATTTTCTTACTAAAGATATATATAGAGTACATCATGATAACGGTAATGACGGCAGTGAATGTGATGATGTAATGTGATTATGATGATGTAATATGATGATGATGTGATGTCTGTTTCAGAGATGATCGAGGTGGTGTGTAACGACCGTTTGGGGAAGAAGGTTCGAGTCAAATGCAAGTATCCTTTGAAACGCTGTGTGAAAGTCCCAGTGTGTGTGTGTGTGTGTGTGTGTGTGTGTGTGTGTGTGTTATGCTCTTAACCGTGTGTGTCAGTCAGGAGGACACGATCGGGGACCTGAAGAAGCTGATCGCGGCTCAAACCGGCACACGCTGGGACAAGATTGTGCTCAAGAAATGGTGAGAACATCGAGCGTCAGTCGTGGAGAAATAAAGCAGTCAGACGTGATTATAATGATGTGTGTGTGTGTGCAGGTACACCATATTCAAGGACCACGTGTCTCTGGGAGACTGTATCCTTCACACACTTCGCTGGGTTTGGTCATTTCCACTGTTGAATGTACATCACACCAGTCACGCTTTAGCTCATGCGCTCACACACACAGTCTTTATGGGCTATATGCACGCATAAGTTCCGCATTTGACGTAAGGATGCTCGTCCATTTCCGGTTGTGTAGATTAAAGCGGAGGAAAACCGGAGAAAACGGGATTATGGCAGAGTCTTCAATATTTACTGTCCTCCCGTCTTTGAAACGAAACGTACATACGTTTAGATGTAATTTTATATATAGTTATGTTTATTTAATATAATTTTAAAAAGAAGCATTAACACAACGAGGGGTGTCTGTTTTATCTGTTTTTGTGACTAACGTTTCATTAGTATAACCATGGAGTATAAAATTCAATATAAATTCTCGGTATTGCATTGGACTCTATGATCGGCGGAAGTTATCGAGCATCCTTAATCCTTCACCGGAAATAACGCCGTGCATAGAGCCCATTCACGTTAGTAAGATTAATGAAAGCTGTAGAAATCATGAACTAAAGAAGTTACTACAAATGAAACCATAGTGTATCATATGTGAATCTGTTATTGATCTTTAGTGTGTGTATGAAACATTATCTGTGCTTAATATGTCAAATCATTCATTTCTTTGACCGATCATCAGATGAAATCCACGACGGCATGAACCTGGAGCTGTATTACCAGTAGAACACACACACACACACATCATGTCTCGACCTGTTCAGTTGAATTGTTTTGATATTATTTGGAAATAAACTCATATTTATGTATGATCACGTCTCAGTGTTTGTGTTTTCCAACATGTTTAATGAGCTCATTATTACACACACTGAAATATCATGAAGCACACGAGTCGCTCGTCTGGACAACACGACTGTCCCTGGATGACGTCACAGGTGAACGCATCGATCATTCAGCCGGTCTGGAGGGGAACGGTCAGTGTGACGTGACGGGGCTGTTGATTGGCCAGCAGGGATCTGGAGGTTTTGATTGGTCAGCAGTAATCTGAATGCTCCTCCTCCACGTAATTAGCAGGAAACAAGCCCACCTGTAGAGGAACGCTAGCGTTACTCAACCACCGACATTTATTCTGAGAACAGGTGTGTGAATGTGTGTGTCGTACCCTGCCGTACACCTCTCCTCGCCACCAGCCGTTGTGAGCTTTCTTGGAGATGATTTTGACGGTGTCTCCCTCCCGCAGCGAGAGTTCAGTGCGGTCCCGCGCCGAGAAATCGTAGCGCACTTTGGCGGTGCCGTGGTAGCGCTCGCTCGGCCCTGTGGACACACACACACACACATGATTCAGTGTTAGCGGCTCGTACCTGTGCTGTGTGTGTGTGTGAAGGCTGTGGTCGTACCTGTGCTGTGTGTGTTGCTGTGTGTGTTGCTGTGCACCGGTGCTGCGCTCTGCTCCGGCTGCTTGTACGGCGTCTGAAGTCTGGAGTCCACATCTTTAAAACACTCTCTCAGGGAGTTCTCCTGATAGTACTGCACCAGCTCCTGACACACACACACACACACACACACTGCCTTCATCAACACAAATGATCAACTCAACATTACAAACCTGTGTGACCCGCTACACAGAGAACCATAACTATAATTATAAAGTTATTTCATCTTTCTAACAGAATAGCAAAGTCCACCTCACAACAATTACAATAACTTTAAGGATAACTGTAAAATTAAATAACTATAATGATAACGGTAACAATAACTGCAGCGGAAACAATAACTATCAGTAACAATTAAGTTACAATTTTTTGTAATGGTAACAATAGTGGCAACAATAACTGTAACATAATAAAGGTAACAATAGCTGTAACAGTAACAATAACTGCAACGGTAACAGTAACTAACAATAGCTGTAACGTAACAGTAAATCAATAACCGTAACAAAAACTATAACGTAACAATAACTGTAAAGGAAACAATAACTGTAGCGGTCACGATAACAATAACGGTAACAATAACTGTAACGGTCACGATAACTATAACGGTAACAATAACTGTAACGGTCACGATAACTGTAACGGTAACAATAACTGTAACGTAACAATAACTGTAATGGTAACAGTAACTAACAATAGCTGTAACGTAACAGTAAATCAATAACCGTAACAAAAACTATAACGGTAACAATAACTATAACGGTAACAATAACTGTAACGGTAACAATAACTGTAACGGTCACAATAACTAGAACGGTAACAATAACTGTAATGTAACAATAACTCTAACGGTAACAATAACTGTAATGGTAACAATAACTGTAACGGTAACAATAACTGTAATGGTAACAATAACTGTAACAGTAACAATAACTGTAACGGTAACAATAACTGTAATGGTAACAATAACTGTAACAGTAACAATAACTGTAATGGTAACAATAACCGTAACGGTAACAATAACTGTAACAGTAACAATAACTGTAATGGTAACAATAACTGTAAATGGTAACAATAACCGTAAAGTTAACAATAACCGTAACGTTAACAATAACTGTAATGGTAACAATAACTGTAAATGGTAACAATAACCGTAAAGTTAACAATAACCGTAACGTTAACAATAACTGTAATGGTAACAATAACTATAATGGTAACAATAACTGTAACGTAACAATAACTAACGGTAACAATAACTGTAACAGTAACAATAACTATGAGGATAACTAACAATAAAATAAAGTGTGAAGTCCGTATTTGATAACTAACAATAACCAATGATAACTACAGCATTAACAATAATGGTAATGATAACTATAACAGTAACTGTAGCAATAACAGTAATATTAACAGTAACAAAAACTGTAACTGTAAGGATAATGGTAAAAATAACTGTAACAATAACTACGGATAACCGTATCAATAACTATAAACATAACTGTATCAATAACTGTAATAATAACTATAAAGATAACCGTATCAATAACTATAAACATAACCGTATCAATAATTGTAATAATAACTATAAACATAACCGTATCAATAACTGTAATAACTATAAACATAACCGTAACATTTTGATAAGCACTCTACGTCCACAGCACAGCACTACACTGACACAGAGAAACATTAATGTAAGAATCACTCTCAGAAGTATGTTTTCCAGCTGATCAACGATACCAACAGTGTGTGTGTGTGTGTGTGTGTGTGTGAGTGTGTGTGTGTGTTCACTTACGAACAGCCCCTTGAAGGCTTTCTTCTCGTTGATTCTGTAGAGGCCCTCTGCATACGTGACCTTTATGTGTCGCGTGTCCATGTTGAACCTGAGACAGAGACAGAGAGGCGTGTCACTGGAGCGCTTTGATTGACAGCTGTCAGTCAGCGTGTTTGACGTGTTCACAGTACTTGAGGCTGATGGCGTATTCTCCAGCGTCTTTCTGTCGCACCAGAAACGTCCCGTCAGAGCGAGAGGTCAGGAGAGTTTTAGCACCGGCCCGGTCCATGTTCCCAGCAAACCTGAAACACACACACACACACACACGATGAGTGAAACGGTGAGACCTCTGTTGTTGAAGGAAGGAGTGAATAAAGATGAAGTGTGTGTTTACCAGGGCAGTGCTGTCAGGTCTGGAGGAATCGCCTGCGGAGACACAACACACTCTCGAGTCACTAGAAGAAACGCTTGTGCAGACGTGGACTAACATATTAATGACAAGAATCTAATCAAAGCAACTTTATGGAATAACCTCCTTTTATTTATTGGCAAGTTTTATATCCATAAATGTAAATATACCAAAAATAAACCCCGCTTTTAACATCTTCAAACAACAATTGACTGAATTGATTTCAATGTCTGTAAATAAGAAAGCAATAAAAACAAGTTTAATATTCTTTCATAATTTGCTTTTATTCTTTTTTGTTTTTTTCTTTTTCTTTCTTTTTCATCTTTTGGCAAATAATTTTCAATAGATAAATCAGGCTTATAATATTTCTTAGTGACTATTGAACTATAACTTGTTTATTGTCTGAAAGTTTTTGTTAAGAAAAAAAAAAGAAACGAGTTTAGGAATTGTCAAGCAGATTTTGTATATATATATATATATATATACGTGTGTGTGTGTGTGTAAATATATATTATTATATTATTATATGCATTATATCTTTCAGCAGAGTCCAAATATGAGAATATTTACATCTAATTTAATTTTTAAACCTGGAAATAACCAGAACAATGTGTCTGTCACTAATCGTATGCTGACATTATCAAAACCAAGCTCATTTAAATAAAAAGGGGAATAAAAATAAAAGTGTGTGTGTGTGTGTGTGTCTCACCGGTACGAAAGGCTGCACTTTACTGCAGGGAAACCAGCCGACCTCGCCGATGGTCAGATTCCTGCCCTGAAACGAGACCAAAAGAAATCCCAGATTACCAGCAGAAGAGAACTGCAGACGCACTGGTTTCTCTTCTGCATTACCAGAACTGAGCGAAACTCGTGTGTCCAGCTGTGGCCGCACACACACACACACATTTGATTTCTTTATTTGAATCTGCCAATCAAATTTCTTACGGAAAAGAATTAAGATATTCTCAGAGATAACACAGCTTTGACATTCGAGAGACTATAAAGCATCGCTTTATTACTGTGTGGACGCTCATCTTTGGATGTGGGCGGGGCTATAACCTGTCACTCACATGAGATCAGCCAATAGCAAACCACAGCCATCCAATCAATTCCTCACAGACACAATCAAGCCCCGCCCACATGTGTTCCCGTCGCAGAAGCGTTTCACTCGATATACGACACAAACAAGCGGCAACCCCCGGTCCCTTAACCTGCAGTTCCTCCTCTGGCCACTAGAGGCGCTGCAGGAGACACTCTCTCCCATAGACACACATGTTAAAATGGCAAATTGTACAGCAGAAAAACACACGTGCTAACAGTGGTTTTGGTCTATATCGCTAATGTAGTCCTTCATGACGACTGTGACGGGGGTGAATATTTTTATAACTCATCCATTCTGCATAATTAAGGGAGTGGCCACTTGAGTGACAGGTGGATTGCCGCTGATGTCACTACTAGCCGTTTGTCTGCTGTGTGTCACTACGCACAGTGTTTTATACAGTCTATGGTCACATCCAGGGTTTGAAATGAACTTTTTCACTTACTGGTCAGTTTGGCTACTACATTCTTAGAGTTTATTTCTTCTTCTTTTTTGGCTAGTAGTAGAAAGAAAACTAATAAAGTTACTACAGGAAAAAAAGGAGGATGTTGGGAAATGATGTCTTTTCTGTAAAACAAATACTTAATCTTTGCTTTCGCTTCAGTGCAAATGAACAAATGCGTTATCTGTAGCGTAGTGACGTGTGTGTTCAAGTAAGGCCCGAAATCAGCCGATTCTGTGAAATACGCTGTTTTTAATATATATATGATGACTCACAAACTTACACCCAGATAGCACAAGTCTATTTGATGTGATGTTTACATCTGGATGACATATTTTATAGAGTGTTTGCTCATCTGCAATAGGATGTTTCCTGTCAGATGTCAAATAGACGTTTATAAGATGTCAGTTTAACGTGTATTCTAAACCATTACATCTTAAAGACATCTTCTAAACATCTATTTGACATCTGACAGGAAACGTCCTGAGCAAACACTCTATAAAATACGTCATCCAGATGTAAACACACATCAAATAGACTTGTGCTATCTGGGTTCGAACTTCCCCAGCAAAGCGAGTAAACACAACGAGTAACGCCACACTGGCTCGTGATTTGACAGCGGTACCCGCCACAGTTTTCGGGTCGGCGGGTGTTAGTTTGAAAGCCTGGTCTCAGCAGTCTGAGTGTGAAGCCCGCTAGCGAAGGCTAGTCCTCACCTCCCACCACTGCAGGTCGACCTCCGCGCGCGTCAGCTCCACCACGTCCCCCACAGACAGCGGCAGCGGCTGCCCGAACGCCACCGGCGGCGGCGGGAGACCGTAGTAGTCCAGGCACACCTCCATCTTAGGCAGACCTGGGGGACGACAGGGTGAGCATGTGTGTGTGTGTGTGTGTGAGTATGTGTGTGTCTGACGGCCGCTTTACCTGGTTTAGCCGGTCTTTGAGGCGTTACTCTCATCGTCTTACCCTGGAAACACAGGAAAGCACACTTCAACACTCACAAACATGACCTGACACTCATTCTGATGATTATACGACACTTCAACAGCAACATGACTGACTTCAGGAGTACTGAATATGCATATTATATTATATTACATTACATTATATTATAATCAATCATATTATATTAAAAATAAAGATGGGAAATAAAAAATTATATACATCAGTACATTATATTGTTGAAGGAACATAAAAGCTATAGGGTTTTACATATTTAATTCATTTTAAAACAGGCATTTGTATATTATATTATATGTTATTAAAGATTAAAAGTTGTAGAAAAAATAAAAGATAAAAAATTGTGAAAAAGAATAAATAACAGCATATTCTCAAACTCAACTATATTAGAATAGCTATTTGCATGATATATATTTAAAACATGTTATATTATATTATATTATCAGCATATTAACGATGTTTAAATGTTCAGATGTTGATATTTAAGTGTGTGTAACGTCCAGTTTATAACAGAATGGGGGCAGAAATAAAATATAGTGCAAGAAAGTTTCAGTGTCTCAAACCTTCTTCAGCGTTCCAGATTCTGTGGAGTGAAAGAGAAGCACATGTGAGATCGAGTGAAGAAACATCATCATCATCATCATCATCATAGTCTCAGTGTCTCTCGCTCAGTGTCTCTCACCTGAGTTTCGTCCACACGCAGGCACTCGGCCTAGACACTCTTTATGAGCGGCCATCTTACAGCGATAGCAGCGGTAGCCCTGATAGAAGATGCCCCTGATACACACACACACACACACACACACACACACTGTCTGATGAAACATGACTCAGAACTTCCTCTGGCTCTAAAACAAGCTTTGACTGAAACTGAGCAGTGAACTAGCGCTGTTGCTGCTAACACACACTATAGCTAAGCTAACTGAACAATCATGTGTATACACACTGTGTGAGAAACTTACACTAAATTACAAATGCTGCCTTGGCAACTACCTGAGTTTTGAAATACTAAAATTACTAAAGGTGTTGGAAAAACTTTTGTAAAAATTAAATATAAAAACGAATAAACCCCCCCCCCGTCAAAATTAAAATTGACTACTTAATAAAAAATAAAGAATAACAAACTACAAGTATTAAAAATATATTTTCGTTAACGCAAATACTAAAAAAATAAATAAATAAATTATAAAATTAAACATTTTACAGAAATCATTTTAAAAATCTAATAATTATTAAAAATGAATGAGGGAAAACTAAACTAAAAAAAAAACTATAAGAAATAAAAAAAACATTTTCGCTAACTGAAACAAAACTAAAATAAATTAAACATAAAATTAAAAAGTAAATTTGATTTAATTTTTTTATTTTTCTGCTTAATTTACAATGAAATAACCCAAAAAAAAGGAGTAGGTTGAAGCCGAGGCTTAAATCAAAACGTTTTTTTAAACATCTGATAAAAATGACAAATATTTGTATAAAAATATGAACTATAAAAAATAAGCTAAAATTAAACTTGAAAATCATTGTTACTAATATTGAAAATTACTATTTTTGTTAACTCAAATAAAAAACTAAAAAAAAATAAAATATGAAATTAAATAGAACTAAAACAGAAAACAGAACTACTAAAAATACTTGAAAATGAAAAATAAAAATATAAAACATGCTTTGCCTTAAGCAACTTAACGACATGATATGAACGTTTGTCAGGCAGTTTGAGTGTAAGCGAGCGGGCTGACTCGTGTGCACTGATGCATGCTGGGAAACGTGTGTGTGACGGATATTCACCTGAGGAGCATCTGACAGGCTTTACATGAGGTGGTGTCTTCAAAACAGTGCATCTGGAAGTCATGACCGTTAGCAGAGCTGTTCTCCGGACACATGTTCGACCTGCGCACACACACACACACACACACTCATCACTACTGGAATCAGACACACTACAGAAGAACATCACATGACTTGGGCCATTGATGGACTCACAGCGCCATCTCAAACTGCTCCAGCCACTTCTTCTTCAGCTCACGCGTCTTAAAGTACAGATCGTAGCCGCCTTGCCCGTACACGTCCAACAGGATGAACGTGTGTGTCCACTGTAGAAACACAGCAGCATTAAACACAGCCGAGCGTGGAGATCTGCTGAAACACCGCGAGACGAGACTCAGACCTTCTTGCTGTCCTTCTCTCCTGACGCTTCGTCTCTCAGCTGATAGTTCTGAAGCTCGATCAGTTCCTTCAGCTCCATACTCTCCCCACTGCGCTTCTTACACACCAGCAGAGCCTTATCGAAGAGGAACGCGTACCTGAACACACACACGTTACACACCAGCAGAGCCTTTTCGAAGAGGAACGCGTACCTGAACACACACACACACACACACCTGTCCTGTCTGGATTTCTTCTCTGGGGTGCAGATCTTGCATTCTCCATCTATTTTGGGACGGCCGAATAACGCAAGAGACTGAGTCTGAACACACACACACACACAGAGAGAGAGAGAGAGAGAGAGAGAGAGAGTCAGTCAGAGTTCAGAGCTGAAGTGATGGTCCTCGAGCGCTTCTGTACCATGTTCTCGATGCACAGCTGAAACGTTGTGATTTGACGGATGATCTCATTGTCTCTCTTCACCTCGTTTACACACTGAGCCAGATCCTGCACGCACACACACACACACACGTTCTTTTTTCAATAGAAAGTATCTGTTAAACAATATCTAAATCTGAGTTTTTAAGGTTAAGACTCACACACACACAGACACACACTCACCCTCATGGCATCCAGTGCAGTGCGTAAGTTTTCCTTGTCTTGTTGGTCCACTGTATGTTTTATAAGCTCCTGAGGGAAACATTTGTCATCAAATGTCTGAAAAGAAGAGCAACATGAGGATGTGTGTGTGTGTGTGTGTTTTACCTGCAGCAGCAGATGATACTTCAGGACTCTCTGCATGGGAACCATCAGCAGATCTCTCAGGGAAAACCTGCCGCTGTTGGCCCTCATCGAACACTCCTGACACACACACACACACACACGCTCAGTAAAACCTCTGATGCTGGTTGTCTCAGTTCTAGGAAAGGCGCTAGTGTTTATATCAGATCAGAATGTGTCTGTGGTCAGTGTGTATTTCTGACCTCCAGTTTCATCTTCACATCTTCTCTGGCGCTGGTGATCTTGTCCAGGTGTTTGGTGGCGGACTCCACCTGACTGCAGTAACGGCCGTATAGCAGAAGCCTGACACACAGTTCGAGGTCAGTAACATGTACAGATTTCATTTGTTTTTATTTCAGTTTTAGTTATTTTAGAAAATGAGAAATTAAATATTTTTTTAAAAAAAAACTTAATTTGAGTTATTTTGATGTTTTTCCCCTCTATTTCTAAAAACTGTCTATTTATTGTATATTTTTATTTTAGTTTTACTTTTTTTTAGTACTACAGGTTAAATTAAAGGAAAATAGAGCACAAATTATACATTTTTTACAATTTCCCTTTAAAGTTGTAGTAATTTTGTTGCATTTTTTAATCTTTTTTTATTAGTTATTTTAAATCTTTTTTTTATGAGAAATTAAACATTTTTTTAAAAAAAACTTAATTTGAGTTGTTTTGATGGTTTTTTCCTCTATTTTTAAAAATGTGTTTTTAAAAAAATGTTTATTTATTGTAAATTTTTTATTTTAGTTTTACTTTTTTAGTAATACAGGTTAAATTAAGAGCACAAATTATACATTTTTACAATTTCCCTTTTAAGTTTTAGTAATTTGTTGCATTTTTTGTCTCTTTTTTACCCTGACACACAGTTTTCATTTACATTCAAGGTCAGTAACATGTACAGATTTCATTCGTTTTTATTTCAGATTTAGTTATTTTAGAAAATGAGAAATTAAATATTTTAAAATAGTTTTTTTTTAACTTAGAGTTATTTTGATGTTTTTTCCTTTATTTTTTAAAAATGTGTTTTTAAAAAATGTCTATTTATTGTATTTTTTTATTTTAGTTTTACTTTTTTAGAACTAAAGGTTAAATTAAAGGAAAATAGAGCACAAATTATACATTTTTTACATTAAGTTTTAGTAATTTTGTTGCATTTTATATCTTTTTTATTAGTTATTTTAAATATTTTTTATGAATCAAGTCCCCCTGTGGTAAAAAATCCAGCGTTTAATGTTGTTTCCATGTTAATGTGGTGCTTTTAATATGCTTTAAAACAAACCATGTGTAAATTCATAAGTCGACAGCATTGCTGAGTATTTTCTCCAAAATAAGGTTTGAAATCGCTGGTGGTTCTGATGTCACAAACGACCTTCAGATCAACGTGTGATCGTCAACCAGTGGATCTCATAGCTGAGTGAGTGAGTGGAGGCGGGGCTCATTTGCATGTTGATAGAAGCGTGTATGCTAAAGGAGGGCTGGAGACACGGGGCTCGGTATCTTGACTCGCTTCACTTTTAGGCGAGCCAACCAGGAGCAGAACTTTCGCAATGAGAAATCAGCGCAACTAATGCATTCAATCCTCTCAAGGGCTGAACGCGTTCCGCTCCCAGTCTGTGTGTGTGTGTGTAAATACAGAAATTTGTATAATTATGAGGACATTTCCTGAGTCCTCATATTTCAAATGGCTTTAAAAACAAACTAAACAGTAATTTATTAAAAATTTTAAAATACGTAAAGTTTTCTGTGATGGGTAGGTTTAGGGGTAGGGTAAGTGTGTGTGTGATGGGTAGATCTAGGGTTACTGTGTGTGTGTGTGTGAGTGTGGTACCTCTCCTTGTAGTCAATGAAGATCTGATAGAGGTTTTCGGCTCCTAAGTGCAGTATAGACTCCTGCACCTCGTGATGGAGAGAGCGATGGGTCTTGGCCAGATCCTGTGAGAGATTGCTCAGGGGATTATTATTATGATGATTATTACTCAGGGGATGAGCAGACAAACCACACACACAGATCAGCTCATGGTGGAGAGACTCACATTAATATTAATGAAGATGTTCTCCACGTCCACTGGCTGAAGGAAAGGCTGCAGTGGTTTCAGAAAGTGCTGTGGACACACAAACAAACACACATCTGAGCGACTGCATGTGTGTGTGAGATAAGCGTGTGTGTTCGTGGTTACAGACCCTGCCGAGGAACCTCTTTCGCTTTCATGCTCACTGACACGTTCCTCTCACGATTAGATGTGAGCGTGAGAGAGTCAGTAAACCACAGCACCTGCACATCACACCGGCCCAATGGACAGAGTGTGTGAGCCCTCAGAGAGACGCTTCTCATGTGTGTGAGTGTTTGTGTATGATTGTTTACCTGAAGTATTGATTCCAGTGTGCTTGTGTATTTCTCCTCAGTCTGTCTGATTTCCTGAAGACAGCAACTCCTCTTGTCCACTTCAACTTTCTGCTGCTGTGACAGACAGATAATTCATTCTGTAGTTCTTCAGTGTGTGTGTGTGTTTATGTGTATGTGTGTGTGTGTGTGTGTCTCACTGTTTCTGGTTCTTCTGTCCTCATCAGATCTTCATAAATATCATCTCCTTCATTCTCATCTTCCTCCACACAGTCATACAGATCATCATCTTCCTCCACCGTATCACTGAGAGACAATCATTTATGTATCACAGCAAAAGCCAAGGTCACACTAGACTTTCAAAATGCGCAATTTATTCGCAGACTGCAAAGTGTCTTTTTTTTATAAACATGAATTCAACATTAAACAAATAGCAATACACTCAAAATGCAAAAAAATATACATTTGCATGCGTTTGGATGGAAGTCAAAGGAATGAAAAGTGCAGTGAACACTGTGTCAATGTTCTCTCAGTTACGAATATCACATTAGCATGTTTTGACATGTAACACAATAAAGGACATCCCTGGATATTCTTAAAGGCTAATTTCTTTGCACATATGTGTGCGTAAACTCACTCGATCTGGTCTGAGAGACCCGTGTAGATGTCATCATCTCCAACACACGCTTCGTCTGGAAATGGCCTGCAGTGAACATCACAACAGAGACAAACACACCATACATGAACATTCTTCTCAACATCTGCTTTAGTTCTACAGAGAGGCAGTCAGACGGGTCTGTGTGTGTGTGTGTGTGTGTGTCTGTGTGAGTGTGTTACCGGAATCCTCTCTGCAGGGCCAGCGGCGTTTGCGACAGGACGGACAGAGTGTCAATCACCTGGATTGATAGATGGATGGATGCATAGATGGATGGATAGATAGATAGATTTTCATTAGTGTGACATCATCGTCAACAAAGTGACATCATCACATGAATCACACTTCATCCGTACCTTTGCAAAGTCCCGAACGTCAAACAGTTCAAAGGCCTCGAAAAGCTCATTTTTCTTCAAGCCAAATTTCTCCTGACAGGCACACAGGAACGTCCTGATGTTCTTCAGACACAAGAACTACAAACACAATTCATCAATATATCAATCAGACAGACAGACAGACAGAGAGACAGACAGAGAGAGAGAGAGAGAGAGAGAGAGAGAGAGAGATAGATCAGTAACAATAAAACCAATGAGACAAATACAGAAATAGTGATCTACAATGTACTTCCTGAGTCACAGCTTTGAGCGGCGAGTATGAGTGTGGTGTGTGTGTGTGTGTGTCTGTGTGTACAGGAGGAAGTTAAGTTGAGAATAAGGAAGTGTAATGAAACTGCTGTACATGAAACAACTGCTGTAAACTCATCCGCAACACACACACACACAATAAACTTTTTGCGATCTGTGTGTGTGTGACACTAGAGGTTACCATTAAACACTGACCAGTTACCACTGCATTAGCCATAATTCACATTCACTTTGTGAATCCTAAACCCTTAACTCTCACACACACACACACACACACACACACAAGCTGATTTGCCATTAAGATCAGGAGCTGCTCTGGTGATTGTCATCAAATGATTTCCATATCACACAGATACGGTCTATCCCCTCTCTCTCTCTCTCTCTCTCTCTCTCACACACACGTACCTGTGACATCTGGGGCCGCAGGTTGATCTGGCGCAGGTTGACCGACTGGGGCAGCAGGTTATTGAGCAGCTGACAGAGTAAAACCCCATCTCTCAGTGCATGGGCCAGATCACACACCTGTCACACACACACACACACACACACACAGTCAAATCAAATCCAGGCTCAATGATATTCACAAAAATGATCCAGTTGAACAGTTGAAACAACTTGAACAGTTGTTTACAGTCACTCGGACCCGTTTCTCAATTATCGGGCCAGTTCACACAGCATCTGTGTGTGTGTGTGTGATAAACTCCTCGCACCGCGACCACGACATCAGTGTGTGTGTGATAAACTGAGTGAACACAGCATCAGTGTGTGCAGTCAGTGGAGATCCTCCTTCTCTCCCAGGAGGAGCAGTCGCTCGAGGCCCACACACAGAGGTATTTGGTCTTAGTACCCCATGTTCATTATGATGACACCATCCTCTGTGTTCTTCAGATGGACCTCGGGAACTTCAAGGCTTTTGTCGAGTGCTGTGGCATAATGGGTCTCCTTTCACCATTGGACACTGCGACAGTCCTGCCGAGTCTTCACCGCTGGTCCCGTCTAGTCTTTAGCCTTCACCGCTGGTCCCGTCCAGTCCTGCCAAATCTTCGCCGCTGGTCCCGTCCAGTCCATAGCCTTTACTGCTGGTCCCGTCCAGTCCTGCCGAGTCTTCGCCGCTGGTCCCGTCTAGTCCTACAGAGTCTTCACCGCTGGTCCCGTCCAGTCCTACCGAGTCTTCACCGCTGGTCCCGTCCAGTCCTACCGAGTCTTCACCGCTGGTCCCGTCCAGTCCTACCGAGTCTTCACCGCTGGTCCCGTGCAGTCCTACCGAGTCTTCACCGCTGGTCCCGTCCAGTCCTACTGAGTCTTCACCGCTGGTCCCGTCCAGTCCTACCGAGTCTTTACCGCTGGTCCCGTCCAGTCCTACCGAGTCTTCACCGCTGGTTCCGTCCAATCCGACCGAGTCTTCACCGCTGGTCCCGTCCAGTCCTACCGAGTCTTCACCGCTGGTCTAGTCCAGTCCTTAGCCTTCGCCGCTGGTCCCGTCCAGTCCTGCCGAGTCTTCACTGCTGGTCCCGTCCAGTCCTGCCGAGTCTTCACCGCTGGTCCCGTCCAGTCCTACCGAGTCTTCGCCGCTGGTCCTGTCCAGTCCTACCGAGTCTTCACCGCTGGTCCCGTCCAGTCCTACCGAGTCTTCACCGCTGGTCCCGTCCAGTCCTGCCGAGTCTTCACTGCTGGTCCCGTCCAGTCCTGCCGAGTCTTCACCGCTGGTCCCGTCCAGTCCTACCGAGTCTTCGCCGCTGGTCCCGTCCAGTCCTACCGAGTCTTCACCGCTGGTCCCGTCCAATCCGACCGAGTCTTCACCGCTGGTCCCGTCCAGTCCTACCGAGTCTTCACCGCTGGTCTAGTCCAGTCCTTAGCCTTCACCGCTGGTCCCGTCCAGTCCTGCCGAGTCTTCACTGCTGGTCCCGTCCAGTCCTGCCGAGTCTTCGGCGCTGGTCCCGTCCAGTCCTGCCGAGTCTTCGCCGCTGGTCCCGTCCAGTCCATAGCCTTCACCGTTGGTCCCGTCCGGTCCTTAGCCTTCACCGCTGGTCCCGTCCAGTCCTGCCGAGTCTTCACTGCTGGTCCCGTCCAGTCCTGCCGAGTCTTCGGCGCTGGTCCCGTCCAGTCCTGCCGAGTCTTCTCCGCTAGTCCCGTCCAGTCCTACAGAGTCTTTACCGCTGGTCCCGTCCAGTCCTACCGAGTCTTTACCGCTGGTCCCGTACAGTCCTACTGAGTCTTTACCGCTGGTCCCGTCCAGTCCTACCGAGTCTTCACCGCTGGTCCCGTCCAGTCCTGCCGAGTCTTCACTGCTGGTCCCGTCCAGTCCTACCGAGTCTTCACCGCTGGTCTAGTCCAGTCCTTAACCTTCACCGCTGGTCCGTTCCAGCTCCGAGCTTGTCCCGGTCCCTGAGGACATTCCTGAGCCTGTCACTCTCCCCCAGAAAATGTGGGGGGGGGGGCAGGGAGATAGGACTCCGCCGTGGCCGCCCAAAGGGGCGTCTCTGGGCAAGGGAAAGGCTTTAATCTGGCCTCCTGCGCTACCTGATCCGCCAGCACATCCTGCTCCGGTTTGGCCTCGCCCCCGTCAGCCTCCAGGGCGAACACCCCCCCCCCCCCCGCCCCTTTTGATGCTCTATGCCGCGAGGTTGCGCCTTATTGGGCGGAGGTGTAATCTTAAATGTGTGTCCTGTGTTTGCCCCGTTCTTTGTGTATTTGGTTCAGTCCTGTTCCCATTTTCCCGCTTGTTACTGTTTAGTTCATTTGCCCCAGCTGTACCTTGTTTCCCTAATCTGTGTATTTAAACCCCGTGTTCTCCCTCACTCCTGGTCGGTTATTGTTTGTGTATGGTGCGTTCATGTCCAGTCCTAAGAGTTTTGTCATTAAAGACTATTATTATTGTCATCAGTGAACACAGCATCAGTGTGTGTGATGAACTGAGGATCATTCATCACTGCTTTGCATCTTTCAAATTACATGCAATTTCATTCATTTAGATGCAAAAACCACCAAAACTCGGATCCTAGCGGCCAGTTTGCATGTTGGCGTTATGGTTAACGTTCTGGAAGGTTCACAACATTCGAACAAACGTCCGTTCAAAGTTATCTGGTCTTTAATCATTTAATTCATCATTTACAAATAGCATGTTTTTTCTGAAATGTTTATATGTGTAATGTTTGCAGAATAATACAATTTTTAAAAACATTTTTTAAACGTTTTAAAACGGGACATTTTGACCGTTCTGAGACCAAATATGAAATAATATCAAAAACATTGCAAAAAAAAATATTTTTTATACATAGCATTTTCGTCTTGTTTTCCTGTACACATATATATATATACTGTATATATATATATATAGAGAGAGAGAGAGAGAGAGAGATAAACTCAAAACAAGACATGTTTACAAAAATATAATCTTGTTTTCTCTTTTAAATTGAGTTTTTTCTGACCCAAGACTTGATATCTCCAGTCATCTTGTTTCTTCTCCAGTTTAGATATTTGTAATGGAAAACAAGACAGAAACATAATTTTTCTATTTCATTACCATCTCTAGGAAACGGTAAAGTTGTGAATACCGTGGAGCTGTGGCGTAGACGTGTGTGTTATAACTGGTGTAACTGTGGTGTTTTAGGCCGGTGTTCTGGAAGAATGCTTCGAATGAAGTGTGTCAGAGCATGCTGGAGTTACAACAGCTGAAAGTTGCTTTAAGAGTTTCAAAAGTGCTGAGAAACGTGTTTCCAGCTGTAAAACATAATCTTGTTTGTGTTTTTAATTGAGTTTTTCCTGACCCAAGAATTAATATCTTCTCCAGTAAAGTGTCTTGATTAAAGCACGTTCAGTAACACTTTAGAATACGGTTCCTTCGTTAATGAAGAACTACACAAGAACCGACGAGTAACACAATATTAACAATCTAGTAACTAGCACTAGCAAGAAACTCTGATTAACAAACTAGTAGCGCACAGATGAAATTGCATTGGGACTTGACTACTAACTCACCAATAACTACTGTTTCTTTAATGCTTCCCAGAAAACTTGTGAAAATGTGTCATTACTAATCAATGCAGGACAAATGACTAGCACTACATATACACAAGGTGTTTACGTAATCAATATGGGATCAGAGTGGACTTATGATTTGGGAAAGCTGTTATAATTGGTGTATGCTGTATATCTATCAATCTATCTCTGTCTAATTATGTATGAACTAGCTAGTGTTGCTACATGACCTAGTCATGATATGTGCAACCAAACGCAAAGGTCACTTGGAGCGTTTGACATTTTAGGTGAACTTTTAAATAGCAAACTTTTAGAAAATGTCTTTAGAAGTATGTAGTAACACACACTTGAGTCATTACTAGTTAGTTCCCATGATTCTTACAGTGTTTACTAATGAAAAGCCAATAAAGTGTAGATCCCATATTGATAACGTAAACACCTTGTGTATTGTTTACAGCAGTTCAGATGGTAATGTTGATCAGTTTTGCATGAGTTATGAAACGTTTTCACTAGTTCTCTGGGAAGCATGTAAGAAATAGCAGTTATTGATGAGTTAGTGAAGTTTTACTTTCATCTGTGTGCTATTACTTACTAGTTTGTTAATCAGAGTTAGCTAGTGCTAGTTACTAGACTGTAAATAGTGTGTTACTCGATGGTTCTTGTGTATTCATTAAGTGTTACCGAACGTTTAGATATTTGTGCTGGAAAACGAGACTGAAACATCATTTTTCCGATTATTACCATCTCTAGGAAAAGGGGAAGTTAGGAATAATTCGCTTTGGGCAACACTGAATAATACAGTAATCTGCTGCGTTCATACAGTAATGCCGTACTGAAATATCTACAAATATGAAATACTCTCAAAATCACATGGTTTTCTTACTCAGCATTTCCCTGTACTAATATATAAACAAATCTCAAATCAAGATACATTTACAAAAACATGAGGTTTCTCTCTGGGATCGTTCAGTTTCGCAAACGTGTCTCGGTTTAAGGATGTTTCGATATCTGTGCTGGAAAGACAGAAACATTGAGGAAGACCGTCATTTTCATTACCGTCTCTAGAAAACGTGAGAGATCTGAATAATTGAAACGCGTGTGTGTGTGTGTGTGTGTGGGCGGCGTGATCGCAGCCGGTGTGTGTACGAGCTGAGGTGTGTAAGAATAAGGTAAACACTCACCTGTGCGCTGTCCCAGGTGACCCTGTGGTTCTCAGGAAGCACTCGGCACTGGATCAGCCATCCGGCGCACTGTCTCCACAGCTCCATCTCCACACACACACACACACACACACACACGATCCGGTGACCTTCAGTGACCTAAACCCTTCCTAACGCATCCATGATCCAGCGTTAAACTCCACACACCCCACAGCAGCGAATCAGTGATCAGCACAGCCTTCAGGGATTCAGCGTGTGTGTGTGTGTGTTCATTAATGAAGTATCTCTCTCTCTCCGTTGACCTGTGTGGTGTTCCCGCTTGTTGTCCAGCGATGTCTCTCGCTCTCTCTCTCTCTCTTCTGTCGTCTCTCGTCTCTGCAACTGCACAGAGAGGAAGCCTTTCAACTGCACAACTTCCTCTTTCCTCTATGTCACACACATATACACACTATATCTCACACACTCTCTCTCACACACACACACACACACACATACACACTCTATCTCACACACACACACACACATACACACATTGTCTTTCTCTCTCTCTCTCTCTCTCTCTCACATACACACACTTGACTTGCAAAATTTTGGTTTTATATATATGCATGTGCTGCTGCTAGAATGAGTATGTGTGTGTGGTTTCTCTGTATGAGTGTGTGTGTGTCACTAACCGCAGTGTGTGCAGTCAGAGAGCAGCAGCACTGTCTGCTGTTGTGTGGAAATGCAAACTCTCGGGCCGGTTTTCGTACAGTACAATAACAGTGTTGGAGCGGACACTCGTTCACATGCGATCCTCGTCTGATCGTCCACATATAACAGATCCGACACTCAGAATATCTACAGGGACCCGACGACCAGAACATCTGTGAGCGTGAATACACTGAACTAACACGAGCATGCTGGGAAACGACCTGCTGACGTCACACTGACGTGTACTTCTGTTATAAAACCGGTTTTATTCTTCCTCAGTGTCATCTAGTTTTCCAGTAGCACTTTTAAATCAAAAGATACATTTACTCCTGAAGCAGTTATGAAAAATGTCTTAAAATATGTTTTGAAACAAGGAAAAACATCCACCATTCGGGTTATAAACTTGATTCAAATGGAAAACAGGATTATTTTTCTGCCCCTCTTGACAGATTTTTTTTTTTTTTTTTTTTAAGAATAACTTGCTTAATTTTGTGAGAGAACAATAATATCTTGCCAAATGAGGAGTTCTGTAACTGGGCCTCCATGTTTGTGATTATCAGTCTTTCTTGTATTTAGAAGTTCTAATCAGTTTTTTGTTGATTATCTCCTTTTCTGTTTACATCTTAATTTACTAAATAAAGCCCCATTCATTGTATTAAACACTTATATTTCATAAGGCAAATCTTATTTGGACACATCCGAAACCGTATGCTTCCCCAGATGTTTTTTTTTTTTTGTGGCGTGAAGTAATTAGCCTATTGTATTGTAGTAGCCTAAATCTAATTTCCGACACTGCATTCTCGATTATCTTCACTGTCTCTTACAGTATGATTAATATTCAAAAGAACAAACTCAATAATATCTGTAGAGTGATCTTATCCACCGAATGATTAGCGTAAGAGCTAGAGAAGAGCGGCGCCGCCATTTTAAATCCGAGACTTCCGGTGTCATTTACATCCAGTTTACATGCAAACTGGCATTTGTTGTCATGTTATTTTTTATTAATTATTGTAACCATTAACACACCGCTTTGAAAACATTTTGTTTTCATTTCTGAATTAAATATTGTCCTAAGTTCTTCTAGTCAATCAGAAAGACTCTCCATTCAAAACAAACAACTAGCATTCGCGTTGCAAAATAATGTGTACAAACCAGACTGTGGTATAAACATCCTCATTTTACCCGTTCCAGGTGTTATGTGTGTGTGTGTGTGTGTGTGTGTGTGTGTGAGTGTGAGAGAGAGAGAGAATGTAATTTGTCGCCATCTGCTGGTGTGTACAGCTACAGACTGACAGATTGGGGCACTGACTGAACAATGTTGCATTTGATTTCTGATTATTATTATTATTTTTTTTTTTTGCACGATAAAGATTAGAATCAAAATCAGATAAAAGCCCCACTGAATTATGATCATTCATGCACCCTTACGGCTTCAATCCACGCGATGTACAGTCCCTCGGGTTTATTGCATTCGGTTCGTAGGAATGAAACCCACTAGCTTGAGTAGAATCACGTTCGACCAGTTACAAAAACGTTACCTGATAATTTGTCATAAAACCATCGGCTGAGACGATCTAGAGTTATCCTGAGAATCACTGAATGTGTCTCAACCTGCAACTTCACATGGAGATCCCTGCACTGTGATTGGCTGAGAGAGAGAGGACGCTGCTGCAGCAGCCAATCAGAACACAGCCCCTCGGGTTCCTCAGAGAGAGAGAGAGAGATGTGGTCGAGAGAGTTCGAATACAACAAACCGAGATTAAGACAATTAATGACTAAACCATAAACACTGAGAGACAACCGAAGAACGGATAAGAGAAAATAAGAACAGAACAGGAGTTCTGCCGCACACAGGTAAGAATTAAATTAAATTAACATCTGCTAAAAGTACATTTGCTGCACCAGACAGATCATGAATCTAGAAACTCCAGAAGTTTTCAAAATCTGGTCTTTAAACTCCTAAACAAATACTTAATTTTATCATTTAAAGAGCCCAGAAACCAAAATACTGATCTGAATGATCTGTAATGAAACACAGGAGCTGCTATTTAATCTAATATATATGCAGGAATCCCACATGAGGAAAATATACACGCTTTTAAAAATCATAAATGACTACCTATTAAATAATAATTATGACATGTCAAAATTAAGATGTATACCAAGTCATAATTATAAAGTTAAATCATAATTAAGAGATTAAAAAAAAATCTAAATTATGACATTATAAGTGGGAAACTGTATACAAAGTCGAAAGACACCTTTCTGTGTCATAATTATAAATGTATGCGATAACAAAAAGTAATTTATGAGATATAAATTAGTTTTTGTTATTGCATAAATGAATGTTTAATTTTAATTTGTTTGTCATCTCATAAATATGACTTTTGGTGTTATCTATATGATTTTTCTGTCATCTCAAAAAGGACTTTTTGTTTTTACATTACTTTTAACGTAATTATTACTTTTTTGTTATCTCATAAATATCATTGTGTTATCTCATAAATATGACTTTTATTTAATAATATTAAATTCTCATTTTGAATTATGTTGTCTCATAATTATGACTTGTGTTATTTCACGATTTTATAATCTCATAATTATATTATCTCATAATTATGATGTGTTATCTCATAAATAACTTTTTATGTCATCCCATGAATATTCATTTTTGTCATCTCATAAATATAAATGAGTTATCTAATAAATATAACTAATTTTTTGCCTTTTTCTGTGAATAATGGTCATGTGAGATGGACAACCGCTCGATCGCGCGCTGGCTGAGGAACATCGGACTCCCTCAGTACACCAGCGCTCTGGAGAAGCAGTGCTACGGCCTCGAGGTACACACACACACACACACACACTCAAGGTATACAAGGTATACACACACACATTTCACACAGTCTTGTTTCATTATTACACACACGGTTTGTCTTAATTAAGAAACTACGTGGAATATTTGTACTTTTAGCTGTGTGTGTGTGTGTGTGTGTGTGTGTGCAGGGTCTTCTATCTGTAACAGAGGATGATCTCAGACTGATGGGAGTCGAAGATCCAGAACACAGAACAACCATCCTAATGCAACTGCAGACACAACAGCCTGAGAAAGGTGAACACACACACACACACACACACACACACACACACACACACACAAACAGTTCCTCCAGTACCGTTAATAGACTGTTTGTTCAAAGTTAACTGGTCTTTACATTTTTAAATGTTACTACTAGTTGTTTTAGAACGTTAAGAGAACATTCAAAGCAACATTCCAATAATGTTCGAAGAATGATACAATGTTCTCTTAAAGGGATAGTTCACACAAAAATGTAAATTAGCCAAGATTCACTGTCCCTCAACTCACCCTGTGTATGACACTCTTCTCTCAGACAAACACAATCTGAGGTATATTAATAAACACTCTGACGCTTCCAAGCTTTATAATGACAGTGAAGGGCTGTTTCTGTTTTCAAGTCCATTCGTTTGGCCAGAAGCTATGATGATAGATGCACTTTTATGATGATAGATGCACTTTTATGACGGATAGATACACTTTTTTGATGGGTATATGCACTTTTATGATGGACGGATGCACTTTTATGATGGATAGATGCACTTTTATGATGGACGGATGCACTTTTATGATGATAGATGCACTTTTATGATGATAGATGCACTTTTATGACGGATAGATACACTTTTTTGATGGGTATATGCACTTTTATGATGGACGGATGCACTTTTATGATGGATAGATGCACTTTTATGATGGACGGATGCACTTTTATGATGATAGATGCACTTTTATGATGGACGGATGCACTTTTATGATGGACAGATGCACTTTTATGATGGGTAGATGCACTTTTATGATGGGTAGATGCACTTTTATGATGGATAGATGCACTTTTATGATGGACGGATGCACTTTTATGATGATAGATGCACTTTTATGATGGACGGATGCACTTTTATGATGGACAGATGCACTTTTATGATGGACAGATGCACTTTTATGATGGACAGATGCACTTTTATGATGGGTAGATGCACTTTTATGATGGGTAGATGCACTTTTATGATGGACGGATGCACTTTTATGATGGATAGATGCACTTTTATGATGGACGGATGCACTTTTATGATGATAGATGCACTTTTATGATGGACGGATGCACTTTTATGATGGACAGATGCACTTTTATGATGGGTAGATGCACTTTTATGATGGACGGATGCACTTTTATGATGGATAGATGCACTTTTATGATGGACGGATGCACTTTTATGATGATAGATGCACTTTTATGATGGACGGATGCACTTTTATGATGGACAGATGCACTTTTATGATGGACAGATGCACTTTTATGATGGACAGATGCACTTTTATGATGGACAGATGCACTTTTATGATGGATAGATGCACTTTTATGATGGGTAGATGCACTTTTATGATGGATAGATGCACTTTTATGATGGACAGATGCACTTTTATGATGGACAGATGCACTTTTATGATGGACAGATGCACTTTTATGATGGACAGATGCACTTTTATGATGGATAGATGCACTTTTATGATGGGTAGATGCACTTTTATGATAGATAGATGCACTTTTATGATGGACAGATGCACTTTTATGATGGACAGATGCACTTTTATGATGGACAGATGCACTTTTATGATGGGTAGATGCACTTTTATGATGGATAGATGCACTTTTAAGGACTTCAAAACAGAAACTGTCATCCACTGCCATTATAAAGCTTAGAAGAGCCTTTAACGTTCACATTTTTAAAGTGTTCAGAGCATATTAGTGTCGGTTGTAATAGTAGATATGGTGCTTCTCCTCAGAGAATATCTCCACCGGCACGATGAGCCGGAAAAACACTCTGGCATCACCGATTGACCTGGTCAGATCCACGGACTTCTTCCGGCACAGCATCGCGCCGAAACTGCGTCGCCGTGACAACCGAGTCTCCGCCTCCTGCCTCCAGCTCCACCCTGAAGACCACGCCCCCTCCAGCAAACTCAAGCTCAGGTTCTTCATCCACTCATTTATTGATCTTTTCTGAGGTGAAACCAAACAAATGGAGGTAATTTAGATTTGATGACCAACTTATTGGTCAAATTACCATATCAAATCTTATAAAGAAAAGGTCATTATACTTTTACCCTCAGTGAAAATGTTTAACAAGCATAAGCCAGAAGTGTTTTTTTGTGAGTTTTGTTGTACACATCTATTATTTAAATGCGATCTATATGGGATGATATCTGGTAGAAATGCATGCCTTTTTACTGAATTGTTTTGTTTACATTTTGCTGAAAATTCTTAATTGTAACCACTTTGACAATAAGGTTCATTAGTTAACTACCTTAGTTAACATGAACTGAGAATGAGCAGTACTTCTACAGAATGTATTAATCATTATTAATTGAATAATACATTATTACAATCAAAGGTTGTATTTGTTAATATTAGTTAATGCACCGTGAACCAACAATGATCAGCTGGATTATTATTAGATGATAAAGATTAACTAATAGGCCTAACAAATGTATTGCTCATTGTTAGATCATGTTAGTTTATATATTAACTCTAATTCTAGCTAATGAACCTTATTGTGAAGTGTTACCGAAAATAAATAAATAATGTGACTAGATACTTTAACTTAAGCTATGTCTTAAAAATAATACACTCACACACTGAGAAATATTGCAGTAAACTGTGCGACCACATGCCTTGGTTTCACTTACGACATAAATAATAGGTTTACTTCGCAACACTTCCCCGTGAGCGCGCACACCGAGTGTCTTGCGCAATAACGCGCGCGTCTGGTTAAACTCAGCGAAACGGGGCGTCGTCGGATCAAGCTTACACAGGTTTCACCCTCTCTGCCCCGGGGATCGAGCATGTCGGACGGGTTGCGGGTTTTCAGGGCCTCGGGCGCCGCCACACAGGTGAGTGCGCGCGGAATGCGAGGAATGCGCGAGAGATAGCGGCGCGCGCGGGAGGAGCGGAGCGTGTGTGAACTCGTCAGCTGTGAGAGAGGGATCTGCAGGAGGAGAAGAATAGGAAGAAGAAGACTCGGATTATGATCTCTCTCTCGATGAGAAACTCCACTATAGGAATAGTTTTTGTTTTCCAGGTAAGTGTTCCCGCACAGACTGTTAATGATTATCCTGGTCGATGTTTGCGATGGGAAGGGCAGAGCTGATACATAGACCTTTGATATTTATGTATGCATGTGTGTGTGTGTGTTGCTAAAACAGAATTTGTTGCGCTCTGGTCGATTTGAAACACTTTATTAAAGTACGTTGTCATCGACACCAGATGTTCTGCATTAGTTAGTTTGATGCGGGTTTGGAAAACTTGAGATTTCACATAGAATCTAGATGCTACTTTATAGGGTAAACTTAAATGACATAATGTATACTTCAATATACTATTATTAATGTATTTTGATTTAGTACTGAATGATTCAACTAGGGGAACCATATGCATATGCAACTGTGTTTATGGTTCTCCAAACCATACATTTCTAAAATAAATCATGGTAATACATTGTAATACCTTTATTAGTGAAATTTATTTGTTGCTGTCATTAGGGCATAGAAAGTAGCACTGCAAAAATGTTCTTTCTCAGTATTTTATGTCTTATTTTCTGACCATTAAAAATCTAAACATTCTTAAGTCAAGATATGTTTACTGGAGAAACAAAATGACTTAAGATATAAAGTGTCGTTTTGTGAAAAAATTATATCAAAATGAAGTGAGTTTATGCTGAAAACAAGAACAAATGTGCCAATGGGCTCTGAAAAAATTAATTTAAAGGGAAATCAAGATTATTTTTATAACAGTATTTTTCTTACAGTATTTGTTTTTAATGTTTTAAGCATAAACTCAGAAAGCAAGACTTAATATCAAAAGTAAATGTATCTTGATTTCACAATTTAGATATTTGTCCTGGGACATTAAATTGTTAGTTTTAGTTTAGTTTTTTGGGAGTTTGACTGCACTGACCTTGAGCCCATAACATCCGTTTCCATGGCAACTGATCCCAGGACATTCCCTGATGTCCACAGGACACAATGCAGCGGGAAGGAAACGCCATTAAAGTGTTATTTAAAAACACACCTCTCCATGTCAGTGATCTGCAGCGCTTTACCTTGCGTTTCTCAGACGTCTTTACTGTAACGGTGAAGTTATCAAACCCTAAGCAGAGTTTATCGTAGCTTCGGTCTGTTAGCAAATCAGCAGAAGGAGGGTGTGGTGGACGGACACAGAGCATTGTGAGTGCATGTCCTAATATATGTCTGTACATGTGTTTTTATGCGTGTTTTGAGCTTTGTTTTATGTGCAAAGTTCTAAAAGTTGAACTAGTAGATATACCGATACTTTCTCAAGTTGATTAAACACAGAATAATAAGACAAATTTTATATTACAAGTTCTGAAATGTTGTTTCTAATCAAATATGCTCTAATTTGCATACGTTTCCAGCACATAAATCTGATCATTGGGTAAAGCCAGGTTAAAAATTGTTGTTTGATTTTGTTGACACGGTAGAGCTAAATGTTTTTACCAAGGGGATTTTGGATTTCTCTCTTTATCACTCCATAAATCAGAAAATACTATCGTTAGAGAGAAAAAAAAAACAAATTTTCACCATGTTTTTAGGAATAAAGTGTTAAATATATATATGGCGAATGATATATGAACAAACCCCTTGGTAAAAAGCTTTAGAATATAGATTGGAATAAAACTGTAAGTTTTGGTGTGTATAAGTGATGCTGAAGTGGAGATAAAACTCATTAAAGATGTGTATTGTAATTGAAATCTACAGACGCAAATAGATGAGATGCTATAAAATAAACACTTGAATGTGTTTCTCGGACGTTTTCTTTCCATTATTCTGAACGAAGACCTGATAGGGAAGAAAAATACACCTCTAAATAGACCAGTGGATCAATAAACAATGCTTTTGCCTGTAGTCTAGAATAAAATTAATTCTAAATATACCGATTTTATTCAAGTCAAAAATATTGCGACAGAATCGACTTCCATTAAAGTGGAAAAAAAGGTTGTATAAAAGTGCATGAATGTAAAAAATTTAAATATTACAAATGAAAAACATAATTTATGACTTTTTTTAATCTGTTGTGCTCTATTTTGCAGCAGGAGGAAGAGTGTGTCGGCCTTCATCAGTCAGGTGAGCGTGTTGCACAGGTCCCGCCCCACACACACACTGGTGTTCAGTGCTTCACTGTGTTACTGTGCTGTTTCTGCAGGTGTTCTCGGGGCTGAAGGACATGGACTCCCTGAAGAAAGAGCTGGAGGAGGAGCTGAAACTCAGCACTGAAGATCTGAGGGGTCACGCCTGGTATCACGGACAGCTGCCGCGCGAGGTGTGTGTGTGTGTGTGTGTGTGTGCCAAACCCTAAACCACTCGCGCTCATGTCATCCACAAAGCTCTTTTTCTAGGATACACCGATATGGAAATTATGGTCGATACCGATAATTCTTCATATTTGAAAGCTGATAACCGATATATTGGCCGACACATTTTAATCCAAATTTTGATATAATTTTTCAGAGCCTGATTAGAAAAACAAAATCTCACCATTAAAATCCACGTCCCAAACACAGAATTATGCCCTTTTTAAAATCGGCCACATTTTCTTAACAAGCCGATACCGATAACTTTGAAAAATGAACCGACGTCAAGCGATATGGTGGCCGATATATCCTGCATCCCTATCTTATTCATATGAAATGTTCATAACGGACACGACAGAATTATAAAAGTAGATCAAGCTTTATTCCAAGTCTTCCGAAGTCTCCTGTGTGTGTGTTTTGTGTTTACGTCAAAACAACAGAAAATACATTTGAAACAGATTTCATTTTTGCATGAACTATTTCTTTAGGTTTTCAATATTTTATTCCCAAACAATGAAAAATTATTATTATATTTAGTTCATGTTAAGTTACCTTATGATGTTTTTTTCTATATATTTTATTGTTTATTTATGTATTTTTATTCACTTATTTGGTTTAATATGATTTGTATTTATTTATTAATATTTCTGTTTATTTACTAATTTATTTAATTATTTAATTTAATATATATTTATTTTATTATTTGTTTATCTTCATATTTTATTTTTTAAATTATTCACTTATTTGGTTTAATAATTTTTTTTATTTACTTATTTTTTTGTTTATTTACCAATTTATTAACTTATTTATTAAAATGTATTTATTTATTTGTTAGTCCTAATTATTTATCTATTTATTTAATCATTTAATTATGTATTTACTACAGATTTTTAAAAAACATTCTCTATTCGCAATACAATAAAAATCTACATAAGTAAACCAAGTTTGTTTATATTGTGCAATGCTGTTGAACTGTAAACTACTGGCATGCAATCCAGCAAAGCTCACTATTTGTTGATATCTGTGCATTTATTTGTTTAATAAGTGTGTGTGTGTGTGTGTGTGTGTGTAGGCTGCGGAGAAGCTGTTCTCTAGAGACGGAGAGTTTCTGGTGCGCGACTCGAGCTCCAGTCCCGGTGAATACGTCCTGAGCTGCATGTGGAAAAATCAACCCATGCACTTCAAAATCATACGTGTCGTTCTGCGACCCAAACAGGTACAGTATCCGTCTCAGCATCCGCCGTGTGAACGAGCGTTCAGAGACTGACGTGTGTGTGTGTGTGTGTGTGTGTGTGTAGGGGTACACCAGAGAGCTGTTTCAGTTTGAGAACGATCAGTTCGATAACATACCAGCGTTAATTCGGTTTCACGTCGGCGGGCGGCATCCCATCTCGCATTCCGCAGGCACCATCATCTTTCAGCCAATCACACGCACTCTGCCTCTACGCATCATCAGCGAGCGGCAGGCGGCGAAGTCATCAAGCTCCGCCCATCTGTCACGAGGTCAGAGCAAGAGGCGGAGTCTGAGTTCCTCTCAGAGAGACATGCTGCAGGTCAACAGCAACAACCTGCTCAGGTACACACACACACACACACACACACACATTGTCCGTTTATATTTTGATTGTATTTATACAAATTAATTTGGTGTGATTATTAGGCATTTCTTTGTTTAAAAAGATACAAACATTGAAATGCAACTCAAAGATGTTTTATTTTTCTATGATAATGATGTTGGATTTATATAAAAAAATAGTTTAAAATTGTTTATCCACACATGTGAATATTCATGAAAAACTACTTTTACTCATTTTAAACCAGAAATAGGTGACTAACTTTATACTTTAACAGCATCAAAATAAAGCAAAAGAAGTACTGCAAAGCCTTAAAGAGATAGTTCACCCAAAAATGAAAATAAGCCTGATTTACTCACCCTCGAGTCATCCTAGATGACCATCAAAGTGCATCTGTCCATCATAAAAGTGCATCTGTCCATCATAAAAGTGCATCCATCCATCATAAAAGTGCATCTGTTCATCATAAAAGTGCATCCATCCATCATAAAAGTGCATCTGTTCATCATAAAAGTGCATCCATCCATCATAAAAGTGCATCCATCCATCATAAAAGTGCATCTATCCATCATAAAAGTGCATCTGTCCATCATAAAAGTGCATCTGTCCATCATCAAAGTGCATCTGTCCATCATAAAAGTGCATCTGTCCATCATAAAAGTGCATCTGTCCATCATAAAAGTGCATCTGTCCATCATAAAAGTGCATCTATCCATCATAAAAGTTAATCTGTCCATCATCAAAGTGCATCTGTCCATCATAAAAGTGCATCTGTCCATCATAAAAGTGCATCTGTCCATCATAAAAGTGCATCTGTCCATCATAAAAGTGCATCTATCATCATAAAAGTGCATCTATCCATCATAAAAATGCATCTATCATCATAAAAGTGCATCTATCCATCATAAAAGTGCATCTGTCCATCATAAAAGTGCATCTATCCATCATAAAAGTGCATCTGTCCATCATAAAAGTGCATCCGTCCATCATAAAAGTGCATCTGTCCATCATAAAAGTGCACAGATTTGCAGGATGTTGTAGTAAAACAGGAACGGTGTCAGAATCAGAAACAATACCTGTCTAGCACGCTGTGTGTATAGTTGTCATATTAACGGTGTATTGTGTGTGTGTGTTAGGAGCGGCAGTCAGCCTGCTAATATGGAGACAGTGGGGAGACCCTTTCTACAGTCTGCACAATCTGACAGCAACCTGCGCACAGGTACACACACACACACACACACACACACAATGAACATTCTTAACAACTGATCTGGGATCTGATTACTACACAGATTGAATTGTCCATGTTTCTCAGGTGTTCCTCAGTGCAGCGCGTCACATGACTCTAGCCCCGCCCCCGTGTCCCCGGTGTTCCGCACAGGAAGTGAGCCTGTCCTCTGCCCAGCCACTTCCTGTCAGTCTCCTCTGGGTGCGTCTCCTCTGGTGGGCTCTGACGGACAGCTCCACTGCCGAGCGCCGCCCAAACCCCTGCGCATCTCCATCATGTTCCCCCCGACCCAGAGCGACCCCGAACCCGACACCGGCGACATCTACGGAGAACTGGTGCCGCAGGTCAGAGGTCATGAGCGCGAGACTATATCATATATCAGTGAGGATAGAAAACATATCAGACGAGAGGAAAAATTAGGTTTATCTCGCAAAAGTTTAGCATTATCCTTAGAAAATTTGCGTTCGCTCCTCATACTATTGCAGTTTCTTAGGGAAACATAAAAGTTTTGTGTAAGAATGCAAAGTTTTTAGGGTGCAACAATGTTTTTTTCCCATCACCGTGTCACTTAGCATTTTTATTTATATTACATTTGCGTATATTAAGGAGTGGAAATGGCTAATCAGACAATAAGTGCTCCTCCGCCGCCATCTACTGGTTAAAGTCTTTTAAAGTGTTTTTAAGATAACATTAGACTCCATGTATGATGGTAATGAACTGACCTTTGACCCCGCAGGTCCCGGTCACCATGCTGCCGAAAGGTCACGCGGCGCGGCTCCGCGCTCAGGAGAAGTGGACGAGTCGCGCGCGCCTGACCGAGACTAGCTTCGGGTTCCTGGAGGCACAGAAGCTGGAGGAGCAGCCACTCACACACACACACACACTCACACACGGAGACGAGGACGAGCGCGACTGGTGTTTCCAGCGGCCGCAGACGGAGACGAGCTCCTGCTTTCGTCTGGAGGAGTTTCGTTCGCTTCTGCTGCCCGAGAACAACCGCCCGCTGGACCAGAGCGTCCTAATGAGGGTCAAAGAGCTGCTCACACACACCGACGCCAGAACCACTGCGCTGCACATGCTCAGCGTCAACTGCCAGGTACACACACACACACACACACACTGGGTTATTATCACCCAACCGAATAACGCATAATTTATGAATAATATAGAAGTGACCTGAGCTGTGTTTCCCAAAAGCATCGTAAGTTGATCGTACAGACCATTGGTGGCAATTGTTCTACAATCAACTTACGATGCTTTTGGGAAACGCAGCCCTGGTCGGTGGGACACGCTCATATTTGCAAGGGTTTACAGAGCTTTTATTGATTATATTTCCACTATGGCTCAGGTGGCGCGTGTCACTGGTGTGACGCCGGAGCAGAAGAGCATCATGGGAGTTGACAGCGGACTGGAGCTCGTCACGCTGCCACACGGAGGCCAGCTCAGACGGGACCTTCTGGAGAGGTGTGTGTGTGTGTGTGTAACGCATTACAATATTGCGTTACTCCCTTAATAAGTAACTAATTGTGTTACTTAGTTTCTTTGTTAGAGTAGTAATGCGTAATGTTTTTGCGTTCCTTGTTTTCACCTGGGCTGGGCTTGTTTTTTATAGCAAAACAAGTTTGGGCAAAAGACCCTTTCACAGCTAAAGTAAATATAACAATAATAATCCTCATGCTGAAGGAAATGCAGATTGACTCCTGAACAGTAGAGGCTCAAACACACCTTTCTGCTGTTATTGTGGAGAACAGATGCAGGAGAAAGCTCAACACGGACACACGGTATTCTTTTACCGTGACTTTTTTTACGCTGTTCGGCCGTTCATCCACACGGAAACGTAGGACACTGTCTTGTCTCATCATGAGGACAGGAGAGCTGTCAGTCAATAAATGTGAACAAGTAACTCAGATATTTTGTTGCAGAATTTGAAAGTAAAGTGTTACTTTACTAGTTACTTGAAAAGTAATCTGATTACATAAGCCAGCTGTAATGCGTTCCCGGGCGCTAGTGCCGCGTGCTGACGCCCCCGCTGCGCTCCCACAGGCACCACTGTCTGGCTCTGGGTGTGGCGGTGGATCTGCTGGGCTGTACTGGGACACTGGTCCAGCGGGCGATGGTGCTGAGCAGGATCATCACGCTGGCAAAGGAGCTGCGCAACACCACGCGGGACCTGTACGCCTTCTCCGCCGTCATGAAGGCGCTCGAGCTGCCGCAGGTACACGTCATACTACACTTCATACTGTACACGTCATGCTATAGTGACCGCAATTCTAACCTCAAAATTAGGATTAGACATACAATAATATCATATATCAAAGTATCAAAGTAAAAATCAGCATGTTAAAAGCAAAAATGCTATGAAATCCACATCATATTTAGTGAGAAAGGGACATGCTAAAGCAGAACAGGCACTATTTTAGGAATCAGCCCCCAAAATGAGTGAGAATTAAGTGCTGTATTCAGCAGACATGATGTTGCGCGCTGTAATTGTGTTGTTAGTAATGTAAATGTTGTCCTTCAGGTGGTCAGGTTGGAGAATACGTGGCGAGCGCTGAGGCGTAATCACACCGAGAGCGCCGTGACCTTCGAAAAAAACCTGAAGCCCTTCATGAAGTCCCTGAATGAGGGCGAGGGTGAGTGTGTTTGTCTGAGTGTGAGTGAGTTTACAGCAAGTGTGTGTGAGTGAGTTTACAGTGAGTGTGTGTGAGTCTGAGTGAGTTTAAAGCGAGTTTCTGTGAGTCTGAGTAAGTTTACAGTGAGTCTGAGTGAGTTTACAGCGAGTGTGTGTGAGTAAGTTTACAGCAAGTGTGTGTGAGTCTGAGTACGTTTATAGAGAGTTAGTGAGTTTACAGCAAGTATGTGTCTGAGTGAGTTTACAGTGAGTCTAAAGTTTACAGCGAGTGTGTGGGAGTCTGAGTGAGTTTACAGCAAGTCTGAGTGAGTTTACAGCGAGTGTGTATGTGTCTGTGTGAGTTTACAGTGAGTGTGTGTCTGAGTGAGTTTACAGTGAGTGTGTATCTGCGTGAGTTTACAGCAAGTGTGTGTCTGAGTGAGTTTACAGAAAGTCTGAGTGAGTTTACAGTGAATCAGAGTGAGTTTACAGTTTGTCTGAGTGAGTTTACAGCAAGTCTGAGTGAGTTTACAGTGAGTCTAAGTGAGTTTACAGAGTCTAAGTGAGTTTACAGTGAGTCTAAGTGAGTTTACAGTGAGTCAGAGTGAGTTTACATCAAGTCTGAGTGAGTTTACAGTGAGTCTGAGTGAGTTTACAGCAAGTCTGAGTGAGTATGTGTGAGTCTGAGTGAGTTTACAGTGAGTCAGAGTGAGTTTACAGCAAGTCTGAGTGAGTTTACAGTGAGTCTGAGTGAGTTAACAGTGAGTCTGAGTGAGTTTACAGCAAGTCTGAGTGAGTTTACAGCAAGTCTGAGTGAGTTTACAGTGAGTCTAAGTGAGTTTACAGTGAGTATGTGTGAGTCTGAGTGAGTTTACAGTGAGTCTGAGTGAGTCTAAGTGAGTTTACAGTGAGTATGTGTGAGTTTTAAGCGAGTCTGAGAGAGTTTACAGTGAGCATGTGTGAGTCTGAGTGAGTTTACAGTGAGTCTGAGTGAGTTTTAAGCGAGTCTGAGAGAGTTTACAGCGAGTGTATGCGAGACTGAGTGAGTTGGAGTGTGTTTACAGCGTGTGTGTGTGTGTGTACAGACTGCATGGGCTCGGAGCCGGTGTCTCTACCACACATGGTGCCGCTGCTGAGGCTGATGGAGGGCGAGGACAGTGTTGAATCCACAGACAGAGGCTGTCAGCTGCTCTACAACCTGCTACAGTCAGCTCGCAACGCCACACTACACGCTAGTGACTGCACACGCTACGCACATGGCCTGCTGTCAGGTACACACACACACAGACTACACGCTACACTCACGGCCTGCTGTCAGGTACACACACACACAACATGCTAGTGACTGCACACGCCACGCAAACTCTTTTCAAGGAGCTCTTCGTAAATTTGTCTGTTTTCAAGGGTTTTCTAGGCCTTAAATTTCAAAATGTCAAATTCAAGCACTTGTACAAACCCTGTATATAGCCAAAATAACATTATTAGAAGTCGTAGCAACATTGAAAAAAAATTGTCAGAACAGGATAAACACACATGCACATGTGATAGACTGTGAGGATCTGATTGGACGGCTGACCTGTCTCTCTTCCCCCAGCCGGATGGGAGCCGATCCCGGAGCTCCTGGAGGTGTTTCAGACGGAGTTCTCCCTGCGCCTCTTCTGGGGTCAGACGGGTGCGCAGGCCGGGCACAAGGAGCGCTGCGCCAAGTTCGACCGCATCCTCACGGTCCTGTCCAACAAACTGGAGCCGGACAGAGGATCTGAGGTCTGAGCAGCTCGAGGGATCGAGAACCGACACCGTGTCCAGTTCACACACGAATCATCATTTACTGGCCCTTAAAGGTGCAGTGTGTACGTTTAGCGGCATCTAGTGGGACTGCATCCAACAGAAGTTACACTGGCCGACAGGAAGTTATGTCGTCTGAGACAGCATAGAGCTGCCTGTTAAACAATGAGTTCCTTTACAAAGAAAGGTTTACTTAATTATTCAGTAAAACAATGTTATTGTGAATATTATTGTTGCTTGTTAGTCAATGTGTCAGTGTTTTATCCGCTGACTTTAGCAGCTTCTTTTTATGAAGAACAACACACACACAACGCGTGTGTCCACTCAGGGCCACCGTAGAAACATAGATGTAAGAGGACCCGCGGTGTGTGTAGACTAAGCGGCAACATTCTAATCTGAAAGATGAAGCCTACCAGGAAGTGCAAAAAACTGCAATACATCTCAGATCCACTAGAGGCCGGTCCCAAAAGGGAGCAAATATCCATAGACGTCATGTTCAAATATCCGTTTTCACAGCATAAATTCATGTTTTTACAGTTTGGTCCCATGGACTTTTGTTGTATTTTTGGATAGGTTCCGAGTGCCTAACAACTGTGAGGGGGGTGAATTTTTTTTAACTCGTTAGTTTAGATCATATTTAGATATAAAATGTATGACAAATAAGGGCGGTTAACTTTGATTGACAGCTGATAAAGGGCTGCGCCAAGTGAATTTGACGTCTCGGCCATGATCTGACACAACACATCATACCACCGCCCATACCCCCCATAAACAGCCTCAAACCCGTTCTTCAGAGAGTCTATGGGTGAGGTCACAGACGCTTTGTCCATATTTTTTAGTCTATGGTGTAGACAGAAAAGCTCATTCTAATAAACACAATGGTTCATCATGTAAGGTCTTTATACACCACTGAACACATAGTTATGTTTATGATATTGCATTTCTGTCAACATATCCCCCTAAACATTACACACTGCACCTTTAAGTTGTTCCAAACCTGTATGAATTTGTTTTTTCTGCTGAACACAAACGATTCTTTGAAGAATATGGATAACCAAACAGTTGATATTATGGGGGAAAATACTATTGAAGTCAATATTTGGTTTCCGACATTCTTCAAAATGTTTGGGTGGAGTGTCTCTAATATCCCTGTCATTAATTAAATATTCAGATTACAATAAATGTTAAAAAAGACAAGACTGAAGCACAAAAGTACTTTCAGACATCCGAACATGTGACTTTTCCCAAATAGGGGAATATTTTTTAAAGTTTTTTTTTTTACATTGAAAATATTGCAGATTTCAGCTTTGTTTACACATTATATTGTGATGCATTTGAGATATTGATGATGATGTTTCAAAACTGTGATTTTGTTCACGCTTGAGTGAAATATGCCAAATATGCCCAATTTCAGAGGCAGTTTATTTTGAAAGAGTATATTTTAGTTTCTTAATGAATTAAAATGGAAATGTATACATCGAACAAGTCTACTTTAGTTTCCGATCAACATAAAACAGGATTCACAACCCTTTACTTTAAATAGAATTGGGTAAGAACAGTATTCAAAAATGGGACAGAATAAAAGTTAATATTTTGATGTATTCACATGTTCTTCATGAATTCATACTACACCCAAAGGTCGACAAAATGATAATATTGATGTTATGTGTCGCCAGCAGGGGGAGACACACAAGACACACACACCTGCACATATCTACCAAAACAGAACTCAACTCGACGACTTAACGTAATTCTGATCCGATGTCTGTACACACTCACAGAACCAAACACATCATGATAGATCCATGTTTTAAAACAGTTGCGTTTGACTTTAAAATCTAATTTTTGAATACTAAATGGGCCCATTCACATAAACAACGATTGATATAAAAAAAAAAATAGTAATCGCTCTAAATGCCATTCCTAAAATAGACGATATAACTAATGATAATTTAAAATCATTCTCATTGTTAAAGAATGGCAGAGTCCACAACTATAACTATAACGACACAGAGGAACGATATAACGTTGGAATCACCTCAGAACCATTATCCCAGCTGATGTACGTTAAAAACACTGACAGCCAATCAGAATCCATCCTGATTGAAAGACCGCGAGCATTTAAAGAGACAGGCGACGCCAACTACCTTTTCACAGTAGACTAATTTACATAAAATGGATTACAAAGTTACTGAAACTATCATTATTGTTATTGTAAACCGGATCAATTCAAAAAATTAAATAAAATAGTGAAATAATAATTATAATGATAAAGATCTGAGGAATGCACTTTCAATCCATCAGCCAATCAGAATCCTCCAACTGCAGTGCTTAGTTAAAGTATGTTGGTGTGCTCATAGACATAATATATACATGGGTGTGCTAACAGTTATCATCATGTTTGGTGTGAACAGACTTTAATTCAGCAGTATAACATACAGAAGCAGAGTCGAACGTCTGAACACACACGACTGGATTCATGTAAAACACACACACTTCAACAAACACAATAAGCATAATCTTTAAAAACACAAATGCACAGAATTCACCAGCAGAAGCATATAACATACTGAGAGTAAAGCTAGCATAACACAGGAGTGTATGGAGTGAGTGTCACATGACTGATCAGATGATCTGTATGTATGAGGCCGGCACGTATCCCACATCTCCATTGGCTCTCTGAACTCTGACCCAGCCGTCACCGTGATCCTCATCCATCAGACTCAGCTGCTCGCCCGCCCGCATGCACACGGCTCCCTCGCTGCTGCCTGCACACACACACACACACACACACACACAGGAATTTGCACACACAGGAATGAAATAGTGTAATTATTTTGGCTTTTAAAATCCTATTTATTAGATGTAGTTGAAATTATTGCTTTAAATGTCAAGACAAAGTTAAAATTATAACATAAAAAAGTTATAAATGAGATGTAAAGTATCACTTAAAACCACAATTATGACAAAGGTTGAAACACACCAAGTCATATTTATGATAAATATAGAAATTGGCATATTAAGTCATAATTATAAAGATGCAGTCAAAATTATGACATTATTATTAGATGTAAACTAAAATGAATGAACTTAAAACTGCAATTATGACAAATTGGAAATGGCCACACTAAGAGATATTTCTGAGGTGAACGGTGGAACTGATGACGTGTGTGTGTGTGTGTGATGATGAAGAAGCTCACCGTCAAAGTCATAGAGCGCTGTACACTGGCCCATGGGGAAGTCCACCTCAAACTCGTCCTCAAAACCACATTCATAGATGTTCTCTGACGGAGACGTGCTGGACTCACTCAGCACAGCCAGATACTCCGCACTACACACACACACACACACACACACACCTTAGTCAAAACTGCAAACCCAACAACTTCTGGAGTTTCTCATGTGCTGAAAGACTCACTCACTCACTCGCTCACTCACTCTCTCGCTCACTCTCTCGCTCACTCACTCACTCTCTCACTCACTCACTCACTCACTCACTCACTCACTCACTCTCGCTCTCTCACTCACTCACTCACTCACTCACTGTCACTCTCTCGCTCACTCACTCTCACACTCACCAGGCTGTCCCGCCACCGGCTTCAGTCAGCTGACCCTGAGGAACACACACGTGTTTAACACAGCTGCAGAATCAATGATCACACTTAATCAAATATGAGACCAATTCAGCAGCAAAAACACAATAGAGTCACAATTCAGCTCAGATTCTGTCCTGGTCTGATAGTGTCCGTGTGTGTGTGTGTGTGTGTGTGTACCTGGTATTTGCTGATCTCTCCTCTGAGTCTGACGATGTTGACAGCAGTTTCTATGATCTGAGGCTGAAGGCTGGATGGATCGCCGAGCTGCGAGTTCTGCTCATAAACACCCTTCATCTTCATCAGAGCCTCGCTGACGGACACACACAGACACACACACACACACACACACACACACACACAGTTAAAAGGATCAGTTAAAGAGTCCAAGCTCAAAAACGCTTTAATTTTCTCACAACAATCATTGCATCATCAGCTCTTTCCTCGAAACAGCGTCTCCCTGACATGAACAACACGACCCAAACTCTGTCGCAGATACACTACAGAGGGCGGGGCTAAGAGACGGAGGGCGGGGCTAAGAGACGCTGCTCAGCCAATCAACACCAGACCGTTATTTCGCCACCGGGTCATCATGTCGGATGTAAACATGTCGTTCTTGTGCCACCAGGTTGTCGTGTCGTTCTTGCGCTGTCCGGTCATCATGTCGCATGTAAGCTTGTCGTTCTTCCGCCGCCGGGTCATCGTGTCACATGAGTGTCATTCTTGCGCCCCGCGGGTTATCGCGTCGCATGTAAACGTGTCGTTCTTGCGCCGCCGGGTTATCGCGTCACATGTAAGTGTGTAGCAGTAAACGAACCTCTGCTCGGTCTCTTTCTGCAGCTCTTTCTGTACGTCCTCCATCTTCTCCTGCAAACGCCTGCGTCTCTGGTCTGGAGGAAGACGAGAGAAGTCCTCCGGCGAAGACGGCTACACACACACACCACGATTCAGCACATAAAACATTCTTATAATGTATTTTTAATATAGGTTAGTCTTACATAAACCCCTCCCACACACAGCATAAAGCTGTCAGTCTAATCAGTCCAGCCAAACTGTCAATCATATGGACTTTTTCCAGATTTTTTTCATACATTTGTTATAATGTTAATATTTCTAGAACTAATGATTATATTTTCAATATTTCGATGCATTATTATGTGTGGCTCAAGTTATAATTCACCTTTCCTCACTCCTTTACTCCTCAAATTGTTTTTCCAGCTTAAAGTGCCATAAAACGTAACCTTTACTCCACATGAAATATGAACTCATTTCAACCGTGCGGTTACTGAAGAAAAGCCCTTGTTTTGTGCATTAGAAATGAAGCATGAGATCATTGTTAATAATGCTGAAATCAAATCAAACCACAGAGAACAAAACAAGATGATCCTTCACTGCACCTCAATCACTTTAAATGTCTTTGAGTATAAAAGTAAAGGTCATGCAGGGAATAAAGCTCACCGTACCATGTTTTTATCAGATGGAGACGTCACCTGGAAATCCAAACACACACAAACATAAGTATTCATAATATATATAAACTTAAAATAAACTTATTCAGACAGCTTCAACATTTCCCACATTATCAGTTTATTCGCTATAGTTTAGAAAATGGTGATAAATATGAGCAGAACTCAGTTCTCAGATCAGTGGATATTTGACTGGTTTTGCCCGTCCTTCTGTTGGACTCTCACACATGAATTATGTTGAATATCTGTTCAATTTAACTACACAATTAGATAAAACCAGTTTAGCTCAACCAGTGACCAAGTAATGCTTCATGTTGTTCAGTGTGTGTGTAAAAAGAGCATTAGCGATTACAGAAAACACACTTCAGTAAAACATCATCAGCTCAAAGTGGAGGAGTAATAATTGCTTCCAGATGTTATAAATCTTACTGTAGTCACTGAAGAATATTTAGGTATAATGTCAGTTTATTTTGCTCTCCTCAATTATAAATGAACTACAGTGTCCTGCAAACTCTAGTGAAAAATATCAAATTATATCTGAATAATCTTTGGTTTGACTGTATATGAATATAAAGCTGGAGAGATGCAGAGTTAGACTGGTGAAAATCAGACATATCATCTGGGTTGTGTGTGCGTGTGCGTGTGTGTGTGAGGGGGGGGGGGGGCTGTACCTGTTTTTTCTTGAACAGTTGTTTGATGCGCACCTTCGGCAGGTGTGGTGTGTTGTCAGTCCCGACAGGTTTGATTGCCTGACTGTAATCCTCAAACTCCACGTCAGCAGGGGGCGCTGCGCCAGATCTGTGCTGCTCGATGAGCACCAGAGTCTCCTACACACACACACACACACACAGTCGTGGAGTTTCAGGATATACACTGCTCTGTGTAATTCAGTCACTAATTTGAAGGAAAGTGTTTGTTTTTCATGAGACTTTGTGATTTCCTACTTTTGATTGACTGGCTAATTAGACAACAAGTGCTCCAACAAGACAAGTGCTCACCTCCAGGTTAACTACAACAAGTGCTCATCTACTGGTTAAAGTATTAATTTTTATTTTTTTATATAAATGTGTTAGCCATTTCTCCTACATCTTTTAACTTTTAGTTTCCCAGATCATCACATTAGACAATATTTAGAGCTTCGATGAGCTAGAAAAAGTGTAAAGCACTCTAACAGTACTTGAATTTCACTCAGAAAGTTGAACGAACCCTGAGATGAATAATGTAGAAAATATTCAACTATTTCTGCCACAATACCATAGTTAGGGACTGACCTAGGGACTGACTTAGGGACTGACCTAGGGAGTGACTTAGGGAGTGTGTCAGTGACTTGGGGAATGAGTTAAGGAGTGACTTAGGGAGTGACCTAGGGACTGACCTACGGACTGACTTAGGGACTGACTTAAGGAGTGTGTTAGGGAGTGACTTAGGGAATGAGTCAGTGACTTGGGGAATGAGTCAGTGACTTGGGGAATGAGTTAAGGAGTGACTTAGGGAGTGACCTAGGGACTGACCTACGGACTGACTTAGGGACTGACTTAAGGAGTGTGTTAGGGAGTGACTTAGGGAATGAGTCAGTGACTTGGGGAATGAGTCAGTGACTTGGGGAATGAGTTAGGGAGTGACTTAGGGAGGGACTTAGGGAGTGACCTAGGGACTGACCTACAGACTGACTTAGGGAGTGTGTTAGGGAGTGACTTAGGGAATGAGTCAGTGACTTGGGGAATGAGTTAGGGAGTGACTTAGGGAGTGACTTAGGAAGTGACCTAGGGACTGACCTAGAGACTGACTTAGGGACTGACTTAGGGACTTGGGGAATTAGTTTGGGAGTGAGTCAGTGATTTAGGGAATGAGTTTGGGAGTGATTTAGGGAGTGACTTAGGGAGTGACCTAGGGACTGACTTAGGGACTGACTTAGGGACTTGGGGAATGAGTTAGGGAGTGAGTCAGTGACTTAGGGAATGAGTCAGTGACTTAGGGAGTGTGTTAGGGAGTGACTTAGGGAATGAGTTAGGGACTGACTTAGGGACTGAGTCAGTGACTTGGGGAATGAGTTAGGGAGTGAGTCAGTGACTTAGGGAGTGACTTAGGGAGTGACCTAGGGAGTGACCTAGGGACTGACCTAGGGACTGACCTAGGGACTGACTTAGGGACTGACCTAGGGACTGACTTAGGGACTGACTTAGGGACTGACTTAGGGACTTGGGGAATGAGTTAGTGACTTAGGGAATGAGTTAGGGAGTGACTTAGGGAGTGACCTAGGGACTGACCTAGGGACTGACCTAGGGACTGACCTAGGGACTGACCTAGGGACTGACCTAGGGACTGACTTAGGGACTGACTTAGGGACTGACTTAGGGACTTGGGGAATGAGTTAGGGAGTGAGTCAGTGACTTAGGGAAAGAGTCAGTGACTTAGGGAGTGTGTTAGGGAGTGACTTAGGGAATGAGTTAGGGAATGACTTAGGGAGTGACTTAGGGAGTGAGTCAGGGAGGTGTGTGCGAGTGAGCGAGTGAGTGAGCGTTTGTACCCACTTGTTTCTCATCGATGTTCCTCCCGGTGCTGCTGATCGTGTCCAGACACTTGTTGATGTTGGGCAGGACTTTCTTCTCGGCCTCGGAGAGCTGCACGTAGCCGTCGGCCAGCAGCCGGATGCGCCGCTCCTCCAGTTCCTGCAGCTTCTGTCGACGACACACACACGAAGGGTTTAATATTCGGTGCGCGGCGATGCTCTCGATCAAACCACACAGCAACGCACCTTAAACGCGGAGGGAATCTCTGAGTGGTAGAGGTTGCTCTGCTCCTTGTTGTATCTCTGGAGTTGTGAAGCGTATTCGTTCTTACTCTCGTCCGCGATGTGGACGCGACTGTGTGATTGCTGTTTGGCCTAAAACACACACACGATGCATCATCAAACCCAGAGCACAGGTCGTATGCAGTGTGTGCGGTGTTTGCATGTACCCTGTCCACTTCTGCTTTAGTCGAGTTGGTGTCCTGCTGCACTCTCTCTGTTTGCTGAATAGCCTTCTCTGCCTCTCTCCATTCCTTCTCAAAACGCCTCTTACTCTGGTTAGAAGAAATCAATCAATCAGTTAATCAATCAATCAGTCAGTCAGTCAATCATGATGTAATCTGGCGCAGGGATGCATGTGTTCATGTTTTTCTGAACGGAGGCTGCTTTACAGTTTTAATCATTAAAGATAATAGATTTATATAAATACATTTTTTTTAAATGAAATTACCACTCAAATAAAATACATTTTCATGACCAAAATAAAGTAGAATTTAAAAAGTGCATAGATTAGTTTTAGTATGAAATACTGTCAATGTTTCAAATCTTTTTTGTGTCCTTTGGTTTTTTTAATAGTTTATTAAAGTTTTATTGTCCGTCAAAAATTATTTTTGTTAAAGAAAATTAAAGACAATTAGCTAAAATTGAAACAAAACTATTGTTATAACTCAAAAACAAACTAAACTAGACTAAAATAAACAATATAGCTGCAAGCAGCGACGATGGGCCCAAGCCCTGGTGGCTTTAGGGAAACTGTGCATTTAACGCGGGAACATAATCTGCGCATCTCACACACACTTGCTCCCTCACACACACACACACTCACTCCCTCACATACACACGCTCCTTCACACACTCGCTAGCTCACTCACACACTTGCTCACTCACTCACACACCCGCTAGCTCACTCACTCACTCGCTCACTCACTCACTCACTCACTCACACCCGCTAGCTAACTTGCTCACTCACTCACACACTTGCTCACTCACTCGCTCACTCACTCACACGCTTGCTCCTTCACTCACTCACTCACTCACACACCCGCTAGCTCACTCACACACTTGCTCACTCACTCACTCACTCACTCACTCACTCACACACTCGCTAGCTCACACATTTACTCACCATCTCCAGCTGTTTGAAGGTGGTCTCCAGGTTCTGCTGAGCCTTCTTAACTTCACAGAAATGCTACAACAGGAGACGAGTTTCACAGTGAGGAGGATCATGACAGGGATATTGTGCAGAGTGTGTGTGTGATGCGTGTGTGTGAGGTCTGGCTCACGTTCTTGCGCTCGAGTCGCAGCTCCTGCAGGTTTCTGCTGAGCTCCGCACAGATGGACACCGTCATGCTCTCGGACAGCTGCTCTCTGTGAGTCGCGTACTCGCTCAGCTCGTTCAGCAACGCCTGAAACGCCTGCTGACTGCTCAACCTGCACACACACCGCCAACAACACGCCTTTACCGCAGGGCTGGCAGATAAACGTGAATTTCGAATATTCGTCGTGCAAAAACCATGAATTAGAATTTTTGATGTGTGTTGAGAGCCGCGAGACATCATGATGATAACTTGCACGTTTTTTTTTTCTAAACTTATCCAGTATCTGAGTGTATACTGTACTTTTCCTGTAACATTCAGTTTTGCCTTTAGAATTCTAATATATTTCGAATTTCGCTAATATTTCTGTGTTTACTTCACGCTTACATCATCAAAGAGACTAACATTGCATTCAAGATACGCATTAACACATCATGCATTCTCTGGGAATCAAACCGGCGATCTCGGCGTTGCTAGCACTGTTCGACTCTCAGGAATGCTGATCGTCAGTGTTTAATCGAGACGCTTCACTCACTTTGTGTCCTGATCTTCTTTGATGCCTCGTCTGGAATATTTCTTACAGAGACTCCTTCAGGGAAACACACATAAAGCAGGTTACACCAGCAAGAACACAAGATAACTGTACATTGTTAACACACATGGAATAATTAGCATAATAATAACTTATTTCCAAACGCTGTCGCCACCCTTATATGGAAAAACTAAACGCTCTCTGTTGATTTGACCAATGAAATGATGCAGAAACGAGTTTCAAAGGTGATGATGTTGCACAACTTGAGTGAACTAATTAATATTCATGAGCCAATGCTCTCTATATAAGGGCGGTCCGTGGAAAATTTAAAAGAAAACGGCGTAAAAAAAATTGATTAAACTAAATAAATATGTTGATACATTGACTAAAATAAATTACAAATGTTTAGATAAATAAATAATGCATCTGATATCACAGTGATAAAGTGAGGAAAAAGCTAAATAAATGAACTTAATAGACACAAAATATATATATATATAAAAAACAAATTCATAATATATATTTTTATAAATATTAATTTCTTTCCTTTTTTAAATATAAATTGGGTCTTTATTCATGAAAATAACGTTATCTCCCCTCGCAGGATGATGATATTGGGGTTTCTGATCTAGGGTAAAACACGAGCTCTTGCCTGAGCTGTTTGGCGTAATTCTGCTCAACCTCGGCTCTCTCTTTGACAAACTTCAAGTATCGGTCCAGCAGATCCAGTCCGCTCTGAGTGTGTCGCTCGATCACGTCATGCTGGTCCTGCAAACACACACGATACACACCACAGAGCCATGGATTCACAGTGCATTGTTATTCGCCTCTGGTGTGTAAGATATCTAGTCTCAGAATAGGTGTGGTATGTGTGTGTTGCTCTTTCTCCCACAAACTAGCTAGACTGGTCAATCTGCTTCACGCTAGTTGTGACAGTACGACCTGAGGAGTCACGAGACACATTTAACACACTTATTTAACTAACATTGAACACCATATGAAAACACAATATCTGATTAATTTATCAATATTGTATCTTCTTTTAAAATACTAATGGGTGTAGTGTACTTATATTTAAATCCAAAATAGTTAAATACACACGTACACACAGTATCTTTATACTATGAGTTCTTATCTAGGATTTCATCACTCATATGCTGTTCTTTTGTTCCTGAACTCATTTCAAAGCAATCAGATGAGAAACTGTGTGTGTGATCTCTTCTGCTGTCCTGAGACATCTAAACCAGTTTAACCAGTACTAAACCACACACCAGCGCTAAAGCGAATCACAGTCCAGCGGTCACGTGAGTGACTCAATACATAATACAAATGAACATTAACATAAATTAAACAACATTTGTATTTCCTTTACGGACGTTTAACATATTTTATTTAAGTTTCCCAGTTGCAGTCTAATGCGTTCTGTGGGGTTTTTTACCCTACAGATTATCAACAAAAAAAAATCGGCGACATTTTTTTTTATTTCAAATAAAAGATTTGATACGTTCACATGTGCAGCATTTTTTGTCTAACGTTACCGTTTTTAAACCCAAAAACGAGCTCTATGTTATATCGTTATTATAGTCACGTTTATATTATGTTTGTCAGTGATTCTAGACAAGTAACGTTAAACTACATTTTTTTCAATAGTGAAAAAGTTAATCATTACTTTCTGCCCTTCAAAATGTCTGCATCTGAATCAATGAACGACTCAACCATGTGTTTCTATCTGCAGTAAGTGATTAAATAAACTTACCCACAGATCTGATCCCCAATCCATGATCTCAGATCAGACGCGAAACTCCGACAGGAAGTTGTTTCAACTCAAAATACTTTCAGAAATACGAGTATTGCTGATCACGAGACCTATATTCCCATGAAACACGGTTCTCGTCTTTCTTTAACAGGTAAAGCGATCCTCGCAGTAGTTTCTCTCACGGATCTGTGGCGAGTGAGTTTCACTTCAGTACACCTGAGTGAGTGAGTTTACAGGTGTTCGTTCACAGGTGTATTGTGCTTGTGGTTTTCAGTCGCTGGACATCTTATAAATAAACACCGTTTATAACTCCGTTGAGAAATAAGAAACAAAACACAGGTAAAATCACAGGTAAAATGGAAGAACTTTATGATCCGAGGAGAAAAAGTGAAGATATTGAAGTTTGTGCCACACTGACATCCGCTGGATAAAAATATCCTTACAAACGGTGGTCGCTGATTAGAGAAGGGTGAACGGTGAACCAATCACAGTCAGTTGGTGACGGAACGGACCAATCACAGTCAGTTGGTGACGGAACGGACCAATCACGGTCTTTCTTAATAACAATTATTTACAATACTTCTGAGCACGAGGTAAAAACGATATAAATACTGCTCGTTTTCTCGCACAAACCGCTCGTTTTTTCGTGTCTTAGGCCATTAGTGTGTACTTACATTTACGAGTCATTAAATCATGTTTAATTTGGACTTCTCTTTGCTGCTCTTTGATCTGCATTAACTGGCAGACAACAACGGTTTGACTGAAAAATGTCAAAATTGAAAATACTGTGTGGAAAAGACACCTACATCTTGGATGCCCTTGAGGTAAGTTAAAACATACCAAAAATTAATTTCAAAGTGAATTATCCCTTTGAACGATTCCAGATGATGAATAGTCTTATCAAGTGAAACGATCGCTCATTGCTCATTTAAAATAAAAGTTTGAGTTTTATAAGCTCAAATGCTCGCCTTGCACTGTTTATAAAAATGAACGAATTGAACTTGGTCTCAGTTTAAACAACATAGTGTCAAGTTTTGATCTCATTAAGAAAAGGATTGTTAGAAAAAAAAATCATATTAACCAAGTTAATATAAATGAATAACAAATCTGTATTATTGATGGAACGCTCTTGTAAATGTAATGCATTTAAGTACCTGGGTCTGTGTCTACATACTGAGCAATCATTCAACGATCATATTGAAGCTAGAAAGTTAAACAATGTTTGTGTCAGTGGTACTGTTCAATTGATTGCTTTACAATAGAAAGCGTACTGCACAGCAACTCCTATTACTGCTAATTGATTATGCAGATAATGTTTATCACACATCAAGTGTTACTTCTCTTAAAGATTTTTTATTTAATTCTATGTAGATTTGTCTTATTCATGACACATCACTGCACGCATATGAAAAATTGCACTGACTCCAACCTAAAGAAGGTTTCACTTGTATATGAATACATCGTGATTGGAAGAAGAGCATTTTATTTTAAAACTCCCATGAACTGGAATAACCTTCCATTGTCATTGAAATATACATCTTTACATTAATTTGAATTGCCACTATTTTTATACCTAAAGACACCATGTACATGTTTTAATAGAGGCATGTATATTGTAGTACATTAAAATGTTTCACACATCTAAAGAAATAATAATCTTATAAACACATTGATTTAGCTTAACTACATGCACAATAAATCCCATGTATTTGTATTTTCACAATGCATATTGTTTGAAAGCAGCTTTACAGATTACATAATACATCTCTACACTACATCATTGATGCCATGTGATGCATTATACAGTAGTGGGATGTCAGTCATATAAAAATAACTTATAATAACTTTCCAAGTGTGTTCCAGTAGCATGTGCACAACTGAAACTGATGAATGCTCACGGACATCTTCCGCAGTGCTTTAATGTTATGACAACACACACATTTAATTACATAGAATTGAACAGTTTGTATGTCTGATCTTCTTTTCGAGCATTATTTATTGATTTTTCATATTTTCAGAGTCATTGAGCACTGTTGATCTCAGTTGCCTTTTTTCTTTATGTTTCCACCAATCACTAAAATCTTTGAATCTCACGAAAAGCTTTACGATATTTGTCAATATTAGTAAGTAACCACATTAGTTAACACGGGAAGGTTTCGTCTTTGGCCTCGAATACCAGTAATATTATTGTTTATCAGTTTAACTGTACAATTAAGTTTGTACACATTTTTTGTTCTGTAGGAGAATGATATTACTAAAGCTCAGCAGAAAACACTCGGCTCTGATGAGACCCAAATTCATTTCACATCAATCTTTGTGGTGGCAAGAGAGAGTGAATATTTTTAATATTCATTGTTTGCTTCTGTCTTTGTAGTCGAGGTAAAGAGAAATTGTCCAGTGAGTTCAACCAAAATCACATTAACACACATTCTGTGGAGCATTACAGACAAGACGAAGATTGTTTGTTTTAAAGTATGGTGCAGAATTTCTCCCAGAATCCCTCTTCCCTGTGTGTGTTCCCTGAGGGGTTTTGTGTAGATTGTAAGAGTCCCTGTGTTTCAGGAGGCTCACTGTCGTCTGAATCGCTGGATGGTATAGTGACCGCAGTCGAATCCTGACTCTCTGTGTTTGTAGTTGGAGGTCTGTTATCGATCATCTCCAGAAACCTATCTAAACTCATCCTCCTGATGATCTTGAGAAGGCCTCTGGAGATCCGGTGAGTGGCGTTTGGGTCGTAGTTTGAGCGGTCGTGGTGTTGAGTCACATAAACTCTTTCCAACTCCCGACCGTTGAGACTGACGATGACGCGGTCCGTGTTGCTGTCGAGCTGGTTTGAAGAGTAGTCTTCTGAGACGTATTTAGGAAGGTCTTTAGCTTTTGGGTATTTTTTTGTGTTCAGATTTCCAACCACATAGTAAGGGTGATATTCATCTGGAAGAAGTTTATTACCATAATTTCTTTTCTCAAATGAGTGAAAACCGAAATATCCGTCGGCTGGTTCATATTCACAGAGCATGACGTTGTCATCGCCCAAAGAAACACAGTCATTGGCGAACCAGTAGAGGAGCTTGAGTCCGTGTCTGGGCCAGGGTCGGCCGAACCCAGAGTCTCTCAGCTGGGATAATTCATTTAATGTTTCCACCATCGTCCTGGACCTTAGCAGGAGACAGGAATATGGGTGAACACACTCACGCTAAAGTTGACCAAAAAGAGGAAATTGATCTTAATGCTTTAATTTAAAAAAAAATGAGGAAAACTCCAACCAATTTTCTTTGTGAATGAAAAATGTATCTTAAATAAATAATTGTTCTTCCTTAAAATACAGGGTTTTCCCAGTCTTACATTGTGTGGTTTGTATTGATTATCTTTAAATTGATTATGGAATTGTAATAATACATTTACCTGACATAATAAACTGTTATATTTGATTATTCTAACAGAATTTGACTTTATTTTCATTACAGCTGAAATAGTCAAACATTAACGTGTATTTAATGATGCACATAAACCTTTCATTTTATGGAGTCAGATGAAACGAGTCAACACATAAGATAAAATGTATTGCATTTAATTAAAAGTCCCTTCGAACGCCGCCTTTGGATCGATACAATTGTCATTCCAAACCTGCAGTCTTGGATCACAGCATCATTAAATGTCCAACTACTGTAAAATCATCGTCTGAAAGGCGTCATTCTTACATAATCAGAACAATGATAACATGGTGACGACCAGTTTGACAGGTTTCTTTACATTTTTTTTTTACAATAGTAAAATGAGAAAAACGTAGATTTAAAAAAATCTAACATAAGTTTACTTTTTACGTTTAACTAATTAAGTACAATTAAATATAGACACTTTTTACTTTCAAGTATGTTTTTGGCTGTGAGTAAAATGACATCTCCCAATTGTTTTGTAGATTATTTAAAAGACCATTGAAATGTATAAATCAACTGGCCTAACAAAGCATACACTCCAACATTACAGTATTTATCTAGAAATCAATATAAAGATGATTATTAATCGGATTCTGTTTCTTTAAGAGCGTTTTCTCTTAGTATTTCAGTGTAAATAATAATATTAAATAATAAGTCCAGTTGTACTGTGTGACCATGTTGACTAGTCAAAAAGTTCTTCTAGTGTAATAAATAATCTTGTTTAAAATACCATTAGTATTTCTTTCAAAAATGAAAATTAGATCATACCTCTTTAAAACTGGTATGTATTAAACCTTCCTGTTGTAGAAGAACAGATAAGCAGGAAGACTCGCTCACTATCTGAGTGTTACGCCCTCTCTAGGCGTATCTGTTTCGCTTTCTTATTTTGCAGGATCCATTATTTGCATTTGCTCCAGCCAATCGCTGCCTGTCTTGTGACCAGCCAATCACACACTGACTTGTAGACTTGTCTTTGTTCTGCTTGTGGCTTTTGTTGTAAAGCTTTTCAGTGTTTTATTTATTTATTTGTATTATTCTTTTTACTATGTTAGTTATATACAATTTATTATGTCAGATAAAAATGTATCATGTCAATTTTCATAATCAGCTCAAAGATAATCAATACAAGAACATCAAATGCTCTGGAATACAGAGATACATGCAAACCCAACATTTTAAGAAATACATGAGGCTGAGAGTCTTGGTCACTCTCTGCATCCGAGTTACACATCGCCCTTTGCTGTATTTCATTATAGACAGACATTATAGACATATAGTCTATAGACATTATAGACATATAGACAGAACCTCTTTCACATGTGTGGACGTTTGCATTCAGAGGCAAATAGTAGGCTAATTTTCTCAGTATTGTAAAACAATAATATTTTGTGTAAATGATTATATTTATTAAAATTATTAAATGGATGTCACCTAGGGACAATAAAGATACATTACATTAATCATTCAGAGTGCTGAAAGACAAATGACTATCGAGCTGTAGTGTCTCTCTAGTCCAGCAGGAGGCGGAAGTGCGTCATATGTCTCTGCGTGCGAGACCGCGAACAGCCAGCGATAGTTCTGTTGGTAAACATATCCAGCCCGTGTGTGTTTATCGTGTTTCCCATCAAGGATGTGATGTTACGAGAGTGTTTGCTTGATGATGTTCAATGAGAAACGAGCAGAAATCTGAGAAAGATCAGCAGCTGAAGGTAAATGTCTCAAATGTAGCTAATCTTATAAGTCTTGTTTATAACACTTTTCATCGTATCTGAGGTTTCTTTTTTAAAGCTAGATTTAGACGTTTTTGTTTCTTACAGATGAAATTAAAGTTGTATTGGAACAATAAAAAAAGCTATTATAAAGGTAAATGATGTTATAACTCCGATTGAAACAAAGAACATTATTGTGGTCAAATGATGGCAATGAACTCAACTTTAACAGTTTACAAAGAAATTAAATAAAGAAAGTTTGTTGTCAACCACAGTCAGATATACTGTATAATAGTTATTATTATTAAATGCTTGATCATTCAGTTTAATTGAATTTTTTTGTGTCTGTGTGTGTAAAAATGGTAAATAAAATTAAATGAGATGTGATATTTGAAGAAAATAGAGTAAAATTAGGCTATATCCATTGTTTCAGAATTAAAAAAAACCCTACCAAATCATATGAAAATAATCTTTTGAATCTATTTTAAATGTGTCTTGTAATAATGATGTTGTGTTTGTCTTCAGATGTTGACCATGAGAGTGCAGATGGATGTGATCTGCTGTAAATCAGTAGGAACGGATCTGTCCATGCTGGATATTGAGGATTTCATCACTGAAATCTGTCAGCTGAAGAAAGAGGTGGCGTCACTGGAGGCAAAGCTGAGAGAAAGAGGAGACAAACCCAACAGAGAGGTTTGAGCAGCTCATCATTTCATCCTTCAGCTCAATCAAATCAAAGTTGTGTTAGCTTCTCACTTCTTATGCACATCACTAATTAATCCAGCAGCAAAACATGCTAACTAATCAATATAACCTGAGTAATGAGGCTAAAATCATCAGGATGTTGTTTATTTGTGTTGATCTGTGATGTGTTTGTCAGGATCTGGAGAAGGTTTCAGTGTGTGTGACTGATGGGACAGAAGCTCAGGATTCAGTCTGGAGATCCAGAGACACACAGGACTCAGAGCTCAGCCTCACTTTACTGTGTTATACTGACGCTCAGGATCAGGGACGTGCACAGGAATTTTGAGGGGCAGTTGCTCTGACCTGAAAAAAGGGCACCCCCCCCCACCTCCTCCCCCCTCACGGGCTATATGAAGGAATATATTCAGTTGAATTTGTCCCCTTCCAAATTGCCTTATCTGGCCGTGTTTGTCCAAACGCAATGCCTCATCTTATGGTCTTATAATTATTTATAAAGATTGCAAAATGTCAGAGATGAGACAAATGAGCAAAAGAGTTCTTCATATTGTTGTTTATTGTTTTTTAAATTATTATTTATTTATTTATTTGAAAAGAAATAATCTGGATTGAATGGAAAAAACTCGAAAAAATAAAAAGCGCTTAGATTTCGGGAAAAAATACAATTCTTTTTTTTGCCAATCCTGACCTCCCCCTGCATGGGGCCCTAAGCAAAATTCTGCTAAATGGCCCTCTACCTGATCTGTGATGCTGTGAGCCATGTAAACCATTTGCCATTGCCACTCAATACCGCCCAATACAATCCTCCCTCCTTTAAACAAAACAGTCAAAGAATAAGTACAACAATATAGAACAGAATGAGGTTCAAACAAACAATATTTACTGAATAAAGCATTTTTATAGAATGTTAAGATAACAAGTGAATATTAACGTAAACATAAACAAGAAGAAAATAATAAAAGTACAACCCTGAACTTTGGCTTTTGGGATTAACTTTGGTTCCCTCTACAGCCTGGGTGTTTTCGGAATCAGTAGCCTATGATTTTTATTTATTTTTTTATGCATGTTAAAGCAAATCTTGATTTATGGTTATTTACTGAGGGATTTGCATTCATATTGACCAGAATGTCCATCTAAACATCATTTTAAATTCAATATAGCCTAAAAATCAATAGTCAATCAATGTCAAATTGCCAATACATGGTTTATATCTTGCATAATTAGTGCAGTTAGTGAGTTTTTAACTACACTGAGACTAGATAATCAGTGTCTTTATAATGTGTACTTTGATTGGGAGTGCCATCATTCACGTATTGTAGCTACAGTATTTCTCTGGTCTCCACATTTCTGCTTGAAAAATGCGAGTTTCATTTCGTGCACGCGCATATGAACGCAACACACGCGACGCGGTTATGTTTTCCGAGCTGCAGTAAACAAACACTTTGTTGCACTTTGTCGTTTATCAAAAACAAAACGCAATAAATTATGGTATTTTACTCTCACTTTTGTCAGGCAAAAAGTGATGCAAGAGATGCACTGCCTGCCCAGACAAACCATCAAACTTTGCTGACACTAGAGAGGAGAACACAAGTTTACCTGACTGCTGTTCCCGCAATTCACTCTCTTGTTTTTCTTCTTCCTCTTTTCGTGACGAGAAGGATAGTTTCGCTCATAGACGTTGGAACAGGGGGGGCGGGGGGGGCGGCCGCCCCCCCTCCCCATTCAGTTTGTATTTGTATATGATATCAGATATTTCATGCCACAGCTAACATATTTGTGAATATTCTGAATAAAAAGGGAAAATGACATAAAAGCAAATCATCATTCATTCATGTGCTGCGGGGTGTCAGGGTGTCACGTGACTTACCAAGCAATGACGCATTACCATGGAAACCATAAAGTGACACATGACATGCTAAATAACGGTCGCTTTGAAAATCTCACACAGTGGGGGGTCAGCCAGATAATTTTAAATTTACGTATGAATAATATATATATATATATATATGCACAGCCGCAGCGGAAACATAATTTAAGGATTAAGGTCGCGAGTCCCGCAAGAATTCATGACTCAAAAACGAATTTCAAATTTCTTTTTAAAAGTTCCCACAGCAAAGCGAATAAGAGAAGAGGGGGCAACATCACTGGATTTTACATCCGATTCATCGTTATGTGCAGCACCACCGGCAGAAAGCCGCCGGGATGAGCAGCAGCAACTGACCGAAGTGAGTGAACCCACGACCACCGCCACCCTCACTACGAGCCACCCTCATCCCGCGTCGCCACACGCGGATAGTCAAAAAGCAGATGCAGGTGCACAGTCCTTCAGGCCTCCGCCTGATTATAATTTTCCAGTAAAAAAAAAAAGTGGGGAGAGCTTTGCACGCAGCTGTCGGGCATCCTGGTTCCGAGAGTGGAAGTGGCTGGAATATATTTCGGACAGTGATGGCATCGTGTGTGGGGTGTGCAGATCGGCTGTCAAAAGTAAACTTCTGTGCCCAACAACCACCGACAGTTTGTTTTTAAAAGATAAGGGATTTTCAAATTGGAAAAAAGCAACAGAGAAAATCAGAGACCACGAGAAATCTAAAACTCATTTAGATGCAACCCAAAGATTGGCAGCGTTGAAAAACACTCCAATAAATGCACTACTCTCTGAAGCCAAGGCAAATGAGCAGAGAACAGCGCGGAAAGTCCTCGAACTTATTTTCAGCTGCGTAAGATTCTTGGGGCGCCAGGGGCTTCCACTGAGAGGGGATGCCAATCGGGATGGAGTCTTATGGCAGCTAATGCAGGAGCGAGTGCGCGATGATCCTGACCTCGATAAGTGGCTGAAAAGGAGAGACAACTGGATGTCAAACAACATCCAAAATGAGATTCTGGAGCTATTTGCGCATGACATATTGAGAACAATTGGAGCAACAGCATCAAAGACTGACTTTTTTGGGTTAACTGCGGATGGGACAACAGATATCAGTGGCAAGGAACAATTTTCAATCAGTCTGCAGTTTAGCAATGACCAGCTAGAAGTTCAAAATTTCTATCTTGGCTTTTACAACGCCCCTGACACGACGGCTGAAACCTTATTTCTGTGCTTAAGGGATGTCCTGGTGCGCCTCCATTTGCCACTGGAGCGACTGAAGGGCTACTGCTTTGATGGGGCCAGTAACATGTCAGGGAGGTTCAATGGGGTGCAAGCTAAACTGAAGGATGTATGTCCCGACTCTGTTTTTGTCCATTGCGCAAATCACTCACTGGATCTGGTGCTGCAAGAAGTGGCTCGTGAAGTGCGTCTTGTTGCTGATACGCTAAACTTTGTGCGTGAAGTCACTGTAATAATCAACGATTCAGCAAAGAGAAAAGCGTTCTATCAGTCCCTATTTGGAGCCGGAGACGTTGTGAACTTGCTTGGCCTCTGCCCAACTCGGTGGTGCGTCAGAGTTGTGTCACTGTCACGTTTGCTGGCCTGCTACGGAGAGATGATACAGACTTTCAGAACCTTGGAGAGTGACAAGGCTGTGAAAGGGGACACCCGTGCCAAAATTGCAGGATTGCTAACAAAGGCCACAAATATGCGCACAGTGTTTGGCTTGTTTGCCTGCGTAACCCTATTTACCCCATGTGAAGCAGTGGCACGATCACTTCAAGGAACCAAAGTCACAGCTCTAGGATCCATGGAAGCTGGCAAACTCCTTTGCAAACAGCTGGGCACACTGAGACAGGATGAAACCATCACTGATCTTGTGGCCAAGACCCAGCAATATGCAGAGCGTTACGGCCTGAAGCCGCCACATCCAGTGCGCAGCAGCAAGACACCTGCACGCTTTCGCTTTACACAAGTGGAGGAGACCAATGACGAAGAGTGCAGTGAAGTGGATGGTAAATATTTGTAATAAAAAATACACAATTGGTCTTTTCAGTTGTAGTAGGCTAAGGTTATTTTTATTATATATCTGTTTTCAGTCTATCCGAACGTGTGGAAAAGGGAGTTGTTTGAGGCGCTGGACCTGGTGCGCTCAGAAGTGGAGAGGCGTTTTGACCAGGTCGGAATCCAAGTTGCTGCAGGGCGAGAGCAGGCGATTATTGAGGCAGCTCAAGGAAAAAAAGTGAATGTGACTTCCCTGAAACTCACCGGTTTTACAAGAGAGCGACTGAGTCATGAGTTGGACATACTGCGGGATATCTGTACAGGGCGGGAAGTTAACACAATTCGGGATGTTGTGTCCATTCTCCAAACCACGCAACCACAAACCCGTTCCATGCTGTCAGAGGTGGAAAAGCTCATCAAACTATGCCTGTGCCTGCCCATATCTGTCGCTGCATCAGAGCGATCCTTCTCGGCTTTGCGCAGGTTGAAAACCTGGCTGCGTAACACCATGTCACAGGAGAGACTAACGCACTTGGCCATTATGAATGCCCACAGTGATCTCCTGGATGAAATCGATGTTTCGACTCTAATAAAACAATTTTTAAGTCGAACAACTGAAAGAAGATCCACCTTTGGAAATGCATGAATTAATCGTTTGGTTTAATGCACTTTTTGAGTAGCGTATGTGTCTAGCATGTTCATACCTGTCAACTATTTCAATAGTGCTCTATATGTTCGTTCGGTGGCTTGATATTATGCATTTTCATGTTCCAAACTATATGAAATGTTGTGAAAATAAAACACAGCTCTCCCTCGTTAATTTCAGGGGGTCTATTAAAGGAACACTCCGACTTTTTGGGACTTTAGCCTATTCACCTTACCCCCCAGAGTTAGATAAGTCCATACATACCTTTTTCATCTCCGTGCGTGCTATAAGTCTGTTTGACGCACCCACCGCTAGCCTAGCTTAGCACAAAGACTGGATGTGAATGGTTGCAGCTTTCATACTAATCCAAATGAGTGACAGAATAACGCAAACGTGTTCCTATTTACATGTTGTGGTTTGTATAGTCACAGAGTGTGCAAATATCAAGGCCATATGAGACACAGACATCTTTTGACCGTATAAATACTATATTTTCTGAAGGGGAAGCACTGCTACTTGGGCAGAGTGATAACAATCACCTGAGACGCACCGTGACGAGGAGCAGAGAGTTCGCTTCGCTCAGCGTTGGAATAAAGAGTCAGCAATTACTAACGTTAGATAGAAAAGCAAAGTTTATTATGGGTGTTTGCTTTATTGTATGAGCTGTGACAATAAACAGGGGAGACCAGGTAATACAGTACCATGTTTCATTGATTTCCAACCAAAAACGCACCCAGATTTATAAATATCACATGAATAAATAATTATTATTACAGGAATCAATATATTTTAAATGCAATTTATTAGCTGAACCAAATGTATTCAACAGTAAATACATTTGCCTATATAATATATAGTATTGCATTACTATAGGATAGAATAAGGGGAAAGTAATAGCACAAATTGTTTTTGCACAATGAACTCACAGCCTATCGTACCCTTTTGCACGCTCAAGTTCGTTATTTCCATGGTTATTTCAAATTTAGGCTACTAGGCGCGCCGCGCGCAGGGTGCAAGTTCAAGTTTTTTTTCCCAAGCGCGTCCGCACCGCATCAAGATAAAAACCATATTCATACCCTAATCATATAATAGTGTCACTAACGTTACATTAGATCTGGCTAAAGGCACTGTTACAGTAGGTCATCTAAAAACATAACGGAACACTTACCTCAGCCGCAGGTTGCAGGTGATCCACTTGTCCTGTCTGTGCTATCGATGGGATGGCCGTATCCTTCAGCACATTATGGTCCGTGTGGCAAATTCCATTTTTTCAAAATAGTCGTCCTCATTGAAATGTACCGAGCAAACATAATGTCCCTTGATAATCTTAGGTGTGTTTGGATAAATATCCAGAGTAAGTTAGCCATTTCTTCATCCAGTCAGCATTTTTAGTTGGAATTCTGTGAAACATGGTATTACCTCCCCTGTTTACAGTCGCAGCTATTTACAATAGAGCGAAAACCCATGACTCTAAACTACGCTTTTACTATTTATAAATTGCTGACTCTATTACCCAAACACCGAGCGAACTCTCCGCTCCTCACCACGGCGTGTCTCCGGTGATGCGGTTATTACGCTGTCAAAGTAGCAGTGCTTCGCCTTCAGAGAATAGTTCCCAGGTTTTATACGGTTAAAAGATGTCTGTGTCTCATTTGACTTAGTTATTTGTACATTATGTGACTATACAAATCACAACATGTAAATAGGAAAACGTTTGCGTTATTTTGCCATTCATTTGGATTAGTATGAAAGCTGCAACCAGTCACATCAAGTCTTTGTGCTAAGCTAGGCTAGCGGTGGGTGCGTCAAACAGACTTATAGCACGCACGGAGATGAAAAAGGTATGTATGGACTTATCTAACTCTGGGGGATAAGGTGAATAGGCTAAAGTCCCAAAAAGTCGGAGTGTTCCTTTAAATTACCATTCGTGCATTTCATTCATTGCGCTTTGACACTAGTCCCAAACGTCTGCGTAAGAAGCATAACACGTACTCCATGTATGCCTATGATTCGTTCTTTTGTTGTGCTGTTTTCTTTCAGGATCAAAAATACAACAACTGAATGCGTTTATCTGTTTTTCTGACTGATGAGAACTATGCATATACATTCATAAATCAGTCAATTTTGTATTTTATTATGAGATTTTTTATTCCAACGTTATCAGTCCAACTCAACTCAAGCACTGATGGACCAAAGAGCGCGAATTTCGACATTTGCCGTAAAAATTTGAAATATAAAGTCTCAGAAAATGCATTTAATACCAATATATTGAAACGTCTGTTTATATACTCAATTAATAAAGGAGGCCAGAAAATGGAAAAATATCAGTCCACATGCGTTTTATATGTAAAATGAGGGAAATAGACTTATAACGTTTAGGTATAGCAAAATATTTTTTAGAAAATTCTAGTAGACTAACGTCAATCAAAAAACATGAAATTTCACATATCAACCATCTCTTGAGATTTCTTAAAAATCTTTTACTTTAAGTAGCAAAATATTTTTTAGTAATTCTGTCAATTACACTACTAAGGTTAGATTTCATTGAAGGTAAATTGGAGCGACCACACTGAACTGTGTGTAACGCCAGACATGAAGTGAACGAGATAGAGCCCCCCCCCCCCCCCCAAAAAAAAAAAAAAAAACCTCCCGCCCCCCCTCTCACAATATAGTTCCCACGTCCCTGGTTTCGCTTCATTCGTACACATTAATTAGCGCGCGACACGAGATGGAGGCGCGGCCTGAGTAATTTGCGGTGCCTTACCATACGGTCGCGTGCAGTCTATGGTCTCGTGGAAACAGTTTGACTTTCTAATTTTTTTTTTTTTTTTTGGAAGTGAATGAGGCTTTGCGATTTTTATATTATTTTTTTGTCTAGGCCTACGTGAAATTCTACATCCATTGTACGATTTTTTTTTTCCTCAAAGGGCAACCTGAGTCGAGATGGGCATATGGGCAGTTGCCCGGGCAACCTGAGCAACCCCCCTGTGCACGTCCCTGCTCAGGATCATGGATCCGCTGATCAAACCTCTGACTGTAACGCTGGAGAACTGCAGATGAAGATGTGCTCCGTCAAACTGGAGGACTGCAGGAACCTGATAGAGAGACGAGGAGAAGAAACCACAGCAGAGGAACAACAACAACAGAGCCATGACGAGGAGGAGGATCAAAATAATAAGGATGATTGAGATCAGAATGATGAGGATGATGAAGAGTTTATTCCTGACTCTCAGATCCACTGATAAATTTCTCCTAGACCACGTGCAACGCCACGCTCTCAAGTTTAAGGGGGATCATACAGACAGATACTGAATTTATAAATAAAATAAAAGTGAATAATTCACTAATTCTATTTGAGTACAATTAAAGTTAGACATTTTATTACCCTTTTGTTCCTTTCAGATGTGAATGGCGGTTCATCTTCTGATGAAGAAACAGTCTCTACATCAAAAGATCAGCTGAAGGTCAAGAGTTTCTCCTGCGAAACCTGTGGGAAAACATTGAGCTCACAGGGACATTTAGCGAGACATGAGAGAACACACACAGAACAGAAAGATTTGACCTGCAAGAGATGCAACATCAGCTTTCCTACCTTAGAAGAGAAGAGACGTCATTCAAAAGAGCACAGCATGAAGGAGGAGTTTCACTGCGAACAGTGCGGGAAGGACTTTTTCACCACTGCATCTAGTATAAGAGCTCATATGAAGACACACAGCGACAAGACTTTCCACTGCAGCGAGTGCGACAAGTATTTCACCACCAAAGGGAATCTTGATGGTCATAAGCGAATCCACACGGGTGAAAGGCCGTACAAGTGCCCTCACTGCGATAGAGGATTCATGAATGGATCCCATCTGAAGAAGCATGTGCGCGTTCACACCAACGAGAGGCCGTATCAGTGCAGCGAATGTGGGAAAACCTTCTCAAACTCAAGTTCTCTAAAGTCACACCAGAAAATACACTCTGAGGAGAAACCATATCAGTGTTCACACTGCGATAAACGATTCCGTCACAAATCTCATTTGATTTGCCATGAGAGGACTCACACCGGAGAGAAACCGTACCTGTGCTCCTACTGCGGGAAGAGCTTCTTTAATCCGGATCATTTTAAATGTCATCAGAGAGTTCACACTGGAGAAAAACCGTATCACTGTAGCGTTTGTGGGAAGAGTTTCAGTATGACAAAAGCAGGTTAAGACAGAAGGGATTGAGTGGGAAAGAAAACTCTAGAGAAACACGCTAAAGAACAAACTGCTCCTGAATCATTGTAAGGAGCTTTCCCACCGGAGGAACGTCTTCGTGGTTACTTTAAGAGTTGGTGGAAATATGGACTTGGTGTGTTCGTACTGCAGGGTACGAGAGAAAGAAAACACGTGTGTCGGTATGTTGGATCTGTGCATTAGGTCCTAAAGTAACAGCAGCCTAATATTCCTGATCCTGTCGGTCAGTAATCTTCATCAAAAAGCAAAAGTTTTTTTCAAAAGTGAACTAATCCTTTAAATGTGTGTGTATTCGGTGTATATGCAATAAAGCTACTTGAATTGAAAACATTTGACCAGTATTTAAACAGTGAATTGAACTATATTTCAACCATTTTTACATTATACACAGAAGTGGAGTATTTAGACATATCTTATAGTCTCCATTTACAGCTTATTTATATTTTGCGGTATTGCTAAGCATTTTGTTAGATTGGATGTCAGAAACATCAGATCTGAATCCTGTTTAAAAAAAGATCTGTTTCATCTGGTGTCCGAAACCAGTAAAACCTGTTAACAGCAAATCTTGTCCGGTACCCAAAACTCTATCAACAGTTTTTAGCCCTTACGCTACTAAAGTTATTTTCATAAACATGAGTTAAACTCTGATGGCGCTAGAGAAATTGAGTTAAAGACTTCAAAACTGCTGTGAATAATGTTTAGACTGTCCTCTATCTGTGTGCCACATTTCACAGTTTTTTAGCAGCTGCCTTAGTCTTCAACATCATCCTGTGACCTTAAAAACCTTGAAATGGAGATGGTTTATCTCTTACTCTTGAAGACAAACATCACTTGAAAACACACAATCAGAAGATTAGACAGCAATTGAAAGGAAGTAAGTTATATAAAGTATAAAAATGACAAACGAATAATGTGTATGGTATAAATTAAATTATAACTACATAAATTATAATAATTCATATCAATTTAAACCATATATTAAAGAAAACACAACAGACAGTTGCTCTCTTGAAGTTACACACTGTTGAATGTTTTGTTTCACTGCATGAGGACAGTTTGCGCAATAAACCCTGACAGGGATATTCTCCATCATGTCTGGCCGTTGACCTTACATTCAAGTCTAATGAGACAACGAGTGACTTTATCATGTTTATTAGACACAGACTTGCCAAATAATACTGAAATATTGAGTTAAAATTATTTTAGCCGATGTACATTCCTAAAGCTTCTAAGAAAAATTCCATTACAATGTATAAAACAATTAGTCTAAAAAGACAAGCAGTAATAATTCATATATTATTATTGTGGTCATTCATCTCCCTCATTAAGCCCTGTGCCTTAATAGCTGTTCAAGTGATCTTTTTTTTCTATAATCTTGTTTAAAGTATCTCAAATTGGAAAGAGAAGAGGCATAGCAACTTTACAACGTCAGCATATTGTTAGGAAATCTATTGTTCGGTAATCAACTCTGAGGTCTGTTACCAAGCATCCAATCAACTGTGAAGTAAACGCTGGAGATTAAAATGGAGAAACTAAACTGGTGTGCTTTTAGCTTTTATTTAAGTGCTGCAGAAAGAAAGAAAACAGATAAAATAGGATTACAAATTTAAGGTCTTTATGTAAAATGGTCCCCTGGTTTTTTTTGGTTTTTTTTTTGGTCATAATTTAAGATTAATTTAAGATCTCTGGTTGTCATTCCAGAAGCAGCACATTGACCTAAATACTGTGAGCATACAGCAAAAATGGAGTTTAATCAGTCATACAGGGTATTTTGTGTGCACTGTATATTTAAGCAAATTCAAAAAAAAAAAAAAGTGGAATAGAGAAAAAATAAAATCATACCTCTTTGGTGCCCGTCATATATATTAAACCTTCAGTTTGTTTCTTGCTGTAGAAGATAAGCTGGAAGACTCGCTCCCTATCTGAGAAACACTGAACAGGACAGCGATGTGGGTGTGTCGTTTCCGTGGAGATGAAGTGAACGTCACACTTTTTTGATACTGGGTCGTCCTCAGCATTGATCATTGCAGATGTTTCTCTTATTGAACCTGGGTGAATGATCTCCTCATTATTCATAGACGTGACCTGAGCTCAGTGTGTCGATTAAGGAAAACTTTTAAAATGTGGATTACTGGACACAATCTGTTCATTAATAATATGCAAATAAATATATATTAATATATTTTTTAATAATAAATTTAAAGACATTTGTTCAACAATTTAACTGGATCATGTGATGTAATGGTGGCATTTTTCAAAAGTGGGTGTGGTTTAACTGGATCATGTGATGTAATGGTGGCATTTTCCTGAAGTGGGTGTGGTTTAACGGAAAGTCAGATGACAAGCCCTTTATGAAAATTCAGATGTGGAAGGAGCTTCTGCTCTTGAAGACAGTTCAGAGGAGTAACATCAACATATATCGTCATTATTAAAGGTGAGTTAGCAAATAAAATAAAAAAGCATTACATTTCTTTAGGTTTTTTTTACTAAGAACCAAGATCAGCAGATTTCTTTTAAAATTCTCCAATACTAATTGTTTAACTATCAATTTCTCAATTGAACTAAAATGAAAAATGTACATGATATATTACAATTTTCATTGAGTTGATTTGTAATATTTGTTTTTATTTCTGCATTTAGAGTGTCCATCAACAGACACACTTATCAGTCATGTGAAATAGTTGAATCTGTAAGTTTCATCAAACTCCTCGGAGAGAGCCGGGCTCAAGTAACAATGACCTGACTGCGTTCAGTTCGGCTAAATGAAGTGGGACAGGGTGATGTATCACAGGAATTATCAGGTAAGGAATAAGTTTAATGAGTCCTGCGCTGTTTCCTTACATCATCTCAGACACACACATTCACTGAACCCCTCTGTGCTGTATTTGGTTTATACCTTTTCAGAATCTATGGAAAATAACAAACAAACACTGATTGAAAGACTTTTTTTTTTTTTGCTTTTCACATGACTTAACATGAGTATTTACACACATTTATTTGAGCATGCAAAACGAGTGTGCGTGTGTGTAACTATATGGGGAACAAAGGTTGTGCTGAAAGGACTTTGGACACTTTACAAGTTAAAATGTATGTCATTAAAGAGATAATCTAACATCCTGATCATAAAACACTGATTTGAGTTGATTGACTTTTGCTTCAGATACTGCAACGAGCCCTCTTTCTGGTCTAGAGGAAAGGAAGATAACGAAACGTTGCAGGGAGTCAGTGTGGGAATTCCCTTCTCGAGGTCCCAGGACAAGCTCAAATTACAACACCAGTTTGTAAAATAATAATATTAATCAGTGGGATAGAAACAAGACTGAGAATGGACAGGAGAGGAAACGGCCAAAGTAGCAAACAAAATAAATTTTTACTAAGGGTTTTTAGAAATAACTTACCTAGCTTCAAAAGTAAAAAGAAAAAAAAAAGGTACAGAAACTGTCACTGGGGCTGTTCCTTTTCAAAAGGTAAACTTTTGTCCATTTTAAGTGTTAATATGTACATTTCGGGAGCTAATATGTCCATTTCAGGTCTTAATATGTACATTTATGTGCTAATAAGTAAATTTTAAGTGTTAATATGTACATTTCAGGAGCTAATATGTCCATTTTAGGTCTTAATATGTACATTTTAGGTGCTAATAAGTAAATTTTACGTGTTAATATGTACATTTCGGGAGCTAATATGTCCATTTTAGGTGCTAATAGGTACATTTTAGGTCTTAATATGTGCATTTTAGGTCCTTATATGTACATTTTAGGTTCTAATATGTACCACTAAGGTACCAATACGCAGCCTTTGGGTACAAAAGTGTACCTTTTAAAAGGGTACAGCCCCAGTGACAGCTTTTGTACCTTTTTTCTGAGAGTGTAAACTATTGTTGCCACAATAGACGAAATTAACATTCTTTAACCTAAAACATGAAATAAACTTGATTAACTTCCTTCCTCCAACTCCTGCACTCAGCAATTCAAAAGTTCAGATCAAACAATCAGTGAAAGCAATGGTTCACCTGAGCAAAACAAAATGTTTCAAACAATTTAGAACAAGAAATGGTAACATAAAAAGAAAAAAACAAAATGGACGAAGGAATCCATCCAGTGCATGTTCAAAAAGGAAAAGGACTGAACAAAATTGGTGGACACCAAAATACTTTCGTTGTAAACGGCCGCATATTTCTTCATGTTACATCTCAAAAAGTAGCTTTTTGTTTCAATTGTTTACTTTTCAGTTGTTTAAAACTAATGTTTAGATAGTGTTTTTTTTTTCATTATTAAATCTGTCCACATCTGACTACACTTCTTTGTACTCAAGCTTGTTGGCCAAATAAAATGTAACTCATGTTAGTTTTACTGCAGCACAGGATTCCCCTTTCACTCATTGTCAGTCACTCATTACCTGATCGCACTGCAGCAGGCATTTTTAATGATCCAAATAACATTTGTGCACATAGATCCACATAGGTTTTCTTGCCCTGCAGAAGTGAATCATTGAAGGACTATGGCATCTGTTAAAGAGCAGCTCGTGAACTCACTGAAGGATCTAGTCAAAGATGACCTGAAGGAGTTTCAGTGGCACCTGAAGAATCATGAGTGTGTTTCAACTTCTGAAATGGAGAACACCGATGTCTTAGACACAGTGGACAAAATGGTGGCAATTTTTGGACAAGAAGAAGCTGTGAAGATCACAGTGAACATCCTTGGGAAGATGAACCAAAACCTTCTGGCTGAACAGTTAGAGAAGAAACACAATGAAGGTAACTAAAATCTTTATAAGTGTATGGTGTACATTTAGAGAATAAAGTAACAAATGAGTTTCAGCTTAAACTCTTGCTTGACCAGTTTGATTTCTGTAACTGCGTTTTCATTTTGTTTCATCTCCCTCTTTCACAGTTCAGACTGAGGGCATTATGAATGCTTCTGCCACTGTTGGAGCAGCTTCAAAACAGATCTGGGGTAAATAATGACCACCTTCATTTTGCACTTGACCTACTTACTTACTGCTCAGCTACTTACCTCACCACAACAATTATGTTAATTTATTTAAAAATTAAAAAATGTGTTAATAAAATTCCAAATTTATCAACAAACTCATTGCAATCAATTAGTTCATGGTTCTAAACTCAGTATTTTGAGATTTTCTTTAACTCTTTGCTTTATTTTGTTTTTCTCTTTCTCAAAGTCTCAACTGTAGAGGACAGTACTGCTGATCTTTATTATTACAGAAAGCTCAGCCTCAGACTGAAGAACAAATTACGAGAGGAATACAAACGGATATTGGTTGGTAATTCTCAGACAGGTCATCGGCAGTACCTGAATGATATTTACACTGATCTATATGTGGTGGAGAATGAGACTGGAGGAATAATGATTGACCATGAGGTGAGACAGATCGAACTAAACATCAGCCGATCTACTGCGGAGGACTCAGCGATCCAGTGCAATCACTTATTCAAAGAACATATGGCTCAACAAAACAGAAAAGTGCTGACGATGGGAATCGCAGGGGTGGGAAAAACAATCTCTGTCAATAAATTCATTCTTGACTGGGCTGAAGGAAATGAAAATCAGAATATACTCTTCGTATTTCCTCTGCCATTTCGTAAATTGAATATGATTAAAAAGAACTGCAGTCTCATCGATCTGCTTCAAGAATGCTTCTTTAGTGGTCCCGAAGAACTTCCCTCTCTTCCTGAAGGCGACTGTGAGGTCTTGTTCATCTTTGATGGGCTGGATGAATGTCATTTCCCTTTGAGATTCAATGAAAGTGATGCATTCACAGATGTGCATGTAAAAACAACAGTGAGTAAAATAGTTACAAACCTGGTCAAGACACATCTGTTACCCTCTGCTCTCATCTGGATCACATCCAGACCAGCAGCAGCCGGTCTGATACCCCGAGACTACATTGATCAGGTGACAGAGGTGCGAGGATTCAATGATGAGCAAAAAGAGCAATACTTCATCAAAAACAGTCCTGGGGTTGCTGAAAACATCATCTGTCACATCAGGAAATCCAGGAGCCTGTGTATTATGTGCCACATCCCCGTCTTCTGCTGGATCTGTCTCACTGTTCTTCAACCTCTACTGACACAAGAGGGCAATGACAAAATACCAACAACTCTCACTGCGATGTACACAAACTTCTTACTATCGCAGAAGCAAAAGATGAAAAAATACTGTGATGATGCTGAACTTGATCCTACAGCCAAGTCTTTTGATCAGGTTGTTCTGAAACTTGGTAAACTGGCCTTTAAACAGCTACAGAAAGGTAATCTGATTTTCTACAAAGAAGATATCGAGGAGTGTGGACTAGATGTCAGTGAAGGGTCAGTGTTCTCTGGGTTATGCACTCAGATCTTTCAGAAAGAAAGGGCTTTTTCAATAAGAAATGTTTACAGCTTCGTACATCTCAGTGTTCAGGAGTTCTTAGCTGCTCTCTACGTGTTTTTCAAATACAAATGTTTTGGAAGAAGATTTGTATTTCTTCAATCCTGGACAGACAAAGTGAAATGGGGATTCTTCAAAAAGTCATTATTTGACTTTCATAAGGCTGCGATCAACAAGGCTTTGCAGAGCAAGAATGGACACTTGGACCTTTTCCTCAGGTTCCTGCTGGGTCTCTCACTGGAGTCCAATCAGAGTGACCTGAAGGAACTGCTGCACTCTAAGAAATGAAGCATGGGTGTAGTTTAATTTAAATACTAGTTTTATGGTAAAATTACTAAAAGTATTATGTTTATGCAGTAAAAATAAGCGAGTTTCATAGCATCAAATTAATAGTATAATATTTCAAGTCAACAAAATGTCACAGATTTAAACCAACGTAACCAGATCATTTTAAACCAACTAGCGGTTGAAGATTGTCCCAAAGCGCTTTCCGTACATTCAATCTCGCACATGATGCACGAGAAGATAATAGCATTTTCCACCTGTCCTTGGGCAACTTTTGAATCCATTATCATCCATAAACTATTTGGTAAGTAGAATGTTTTTTTTTTTGTAATATATTTTACAATTTTACATTTGTGACAACAGATGATGTTTTTTGCGCTTAGCTGTAAACTTGTGCCCAACCCTGCTCCTGCCGATCGACTGTCCTGCACAGTTCATCTCCAATTCTAATCAAACACACCTGCCTTGAATTTGTGAATTCAAGTGATCCTGAAGACCTTAATTGGTTGCTTCAGGTGTGTTTGATTAGGTTTTAAACTGTGCAGGACAGTCGATCGGCAGGAGCATGCACACCTTTTAAAACGATCTCTTGCTAGCTTAATTTACACAGCATTAGCATGTATCCTTGTCATAGTAAGTGTGTTAGAAGTGGAAATAGTGAGAATTTGGTGGGGCTTTTTTTTAGTTTAGTTGTAATTTAGCTTTAAACTTTTTTATTGACATTTAACTTTAGCTTAACATAACACATGGCCTAGATATATTCTTTTTTAATGTTTTTTTTTTACCTCCAGTAGGCTATAGTATTAAACTAATATTGTTTTTGTTGTTTTTTAAGCTCTTTATTAAATAAGTGCTGCTGTCTGTCTGTTATGCCTGAGGAAGAAAGGAAAGCACTGATATTGGAGGTGAAAAAGAAGAACAACCAACAGCTAATCAAAAGTAAAATGGAAAGAACCTTTGCCTATAGAAGACAGGAAGTTGTTAAAGATATGCCCTTCATAGCAGAGTTCAAAAACAGATGGCCAGCCCTGTTTTCTGAGAGCCAGGTAAAGTATTATTCATCATCTGTATTTAATTTAAATATGTGTAATTAATGTCTAAATACTGTATTAGGGTATTAATTTTAAACAAATGAGTAATATTTAATTGACAAAGGTTTGGAGGCAATGTTGTAAGAATCCATGCATATGGTTGTTCTGCTCTATATTAGGCCTACAATGCACATTACACAAACATCCATATAAAATGGTTACAGATAGCCCACATTGAACCTCCAACTAAAAACATTTAGCCAAAAGCAAACTCATGTTCCCTTGGGGTGTCAAACTCAAAGTTACAGAGAGGGCCAAAATTAAGAACTGGTACTGTTATGCTGTCTTAATATTATTATTATGGCCACGCCAGCTCCACCATCGAGGCAAACTGGATATAATTGTACCACGGCCAGATGTAGCCCACAGAGTTTGACATATTTTGTTTTAACTTGAATTTGTGTTTTAATACGTTTCAGGTAAATGCAGAATTCACCTTCATCACCACAGCCCCCCTGTTCTCAACCTTTATGTCCCGACTGGATCATTACTCCAACCAGCCATTGAGGGTATTCAAAAAGAAGGGGGGAACAGCAAGACACGATATCGACATAATCATTGTGGAAATGGACAAGGTATGTGTTTTGGGTGTATTTTGGGCTCTGACCCTGGGGGTTTAACATTTACTCTAAACATAATTACTACATTAAAACTAATTACTCTAAATATGACTTGCTATCACAAATACAAAATTCTATGATTTGTACAAATAGAGGTATTTCTGTAAATGTTTTTAATTTACGAAAAGGATGCTTTATATTCTGTGCAGATTTATCATGAAATGTCAGTTGTACATCTGTAATTCTGCTTGTGAAATGTTGAATCTGCTTTTCTGAATTGCCTGATGCAATTGTTCATTTGTCCATTCAATTACGTATATTTTAGTTCAAACTGAACAATACTGCCTCCTTCAATGTGTCAATGGTATAAGCTTGAGAAACACTTGAGGTATCTGTGTAAATTAGGGCTTGCTAAATAGTGAAATTATTTTCTCAAAATATTATCCTTAAATGGAATGAGTGTGTACATCACGCAGTTGACAAATTAATGACAAATAAACTACAGATTTACAATTGATATTTAATTAAAATTGCATAAATCAATTAATTAAAAACTTGGTAGAATAAGGTCATACTAGATTTGTCAATGTGATAATGGCAGTTTCCTCAAATAAAATGTTCAAAATCAGTTGTTGGTTTCCCACAGAATCCCAGTGTTGAAGTACGACGGACTGAAATGAAAAGCCTGGCAGCCTTATTAAGGAGCACTGAGCACTGAGATGAGAGAGGTATCCATCAACTCATCTTAGTTAAGGGAATAACATAGTTTAATATAAAAAATGGTGGAATGTTCAACATCTTTTTAGTTTGTTACTAGTGTCAAATATGCATAATTAATAATGGGTCTCTTTGTTTGTCATAGGCTATCGAGGATATTGGTATTGATGCAATGACGGAAATGGAGAAACTGGCTTTGGGTCTCTATGTTGTTCGACATGATGGAGCAGATGCTACAGATCCACCTGAGGATGTTGGCATCGTCATTGAAGGCTGCACAGTGCTGCGAGATCTGAGAGAGGTTACAAATGGATGTGCAGTTCTGTTTGGCTTGATCTACTGTTTAAACTTGAGCTATCCCATGGAGCTGCGATACTTTCGAATTTCTTCAGGAAGTGTTAATGGAAATGGATGGATGAGAACAAGCTCTCCACTAAAGTGCAGGTCCTCAAAAACAAACTGCATGAGTAAAATCACCTGCACCAGGCAAGACTGGACCTGGCCTTTTGTTGACTGCTGCTTTATTTTTGGACTGCTGCTGGACAAGGTAAAGCTGTGATCAATAATGTTTGGAATAAGCAAACAAGACTGTAGTTGATTAATTTAAATTAGTCTATTTGCATTTTATGTGTATTTATGTTGGTGTCTTCAATTTTATTTGTACACTTTGCATTTGTAAGTTTTGCTTACTTTGCATAATTGTGTCAGTCATGACAGTGCCAGCTATAGTAATGCACATTGAAGGTCAAAATTACTTTGACTAATATTTCAAAACCAAAGGTGAATAAAGTTAAAGTGACTTGAGTATTTTTATTAACAGTTTATATTATTGATCTGTGTTGTATATTTCATGTTATCATTGTGAAGCTGCTTTGATACAATCTGTATTGTAAAATGCGCTATATAAATAAATTTGACTTGACTTAACAGCAACTAAGTTCTAGTCATTAAGTACAATCAACACAAATGGACTACATAGCTAAGCTTCTGTTTAATAAATTTAACTTAATCAGGTCATGTTAGTTCAAGCTATAGTCATTAAATGCAAGGCAATAATTTACATTTATTCAAAATAATTGTGCATTGTTCCATTTAATTAACACAGTTATGAACGATTTACTTAAAACATTATGTTAGGATTAATTGTATATTACCCTTTACATTTAAGCAACTAAGTTTTGTGGGACCGGTTGACATAACTTTATTAATTAAATACAACATCTTATTTTTTAGAGTGTGCCCAGACTGAGACTAAAAACCAAGAATGTCAAAGATGTTGCTGATTATATCAAAAAGAAAATAGAGAAGGAAAAAAAGGTAGAGAGAACTATCAACCTATTTTTCTGTCTGAGTGAACTGAAGGAAGACTTTACGGAGGACATCCAGTTTCATCTGAAATCGAGAAATCTTAAAGAAAATATCTCCTCTTCTCAATGGTCGGCTCTGGTGTTTCTGCTCCTGATTTCAGAAGAAACTCAAGAGATGTTTGAACTACAGAAATACAGAAGATCTGGTGAAGCATTAATGAGACTGTTACCAGTGATCAAAAACACTAGACGAGCACTGTAAGAGTCACCTTTACATTTATTTACAGACATGGTTAGTCATTTTATTTGGTCTCTAAATTAACAGGGCCAAACCTTAGACCAAGGGATGCCCAAAACTCTTCCCAGAGATCTCCCTTACTGCATAGTTCAGTTACAACCATTTGTAGAAACATTAGTATATTAGAGATGCTGACAGGTGTTTTGGAAGATATTAATTAGCTGCTTCAGAGGTGGTTGAACTTTAACTTAACAGAATGCTAGATTATTGGGACATAAAATATTGAATAAACTGCCCTTCTTGATCTTGTCACATAAAGAGTGATATTTAATTAAGTGATAAGTATATTTTACGTGTAATACTTAAAATCAAGAAAATCATTACAAAAATTGTTGTGTAAATTTGAAATAGTTGGGTATTATATTATATACTGATAACAGTTTTTGTTTTCCAGTTTACAGTCCTGTAATCTCACTGCTCAGTGTTGTGAGAGTTTGTCATCCGCTCTTCAATCCTCAAACTGTGTCCTGAGAGAACTAGATCTGAGTAACAATGACCTGCAGGATTCAGGAGTGAAGCTGCTCTCTGATGGTCATATTGTCATCTGCACATTCTAAGGTTTGATATTGATTGCAGTGTAAATTAATTTATTATGTGAGAATTTATTACATGGAATCGTTGGCTCAGTGAAAAGTCAAAATACAACTGTATTTTATCACAGAATAACTGCATTGATTAATTGCAATCAAAAGTTCATTTTTCTGTATAGATTTGTAAGTGTATATCAGGAGTCATATGAATTTAGGAAGAAAATGAAAACGCAAAACTCTAATTAGTAGATTGTATTGACTGTTTACTTCCAAATTTGCAAATGTTTCAGTGTACACTTCTGTTTTATTTTTTCATATTAGATTTCTATGTTGTAATCTTACTAATCGGTGCTGTGAGTGTTTGTCATCATCTCTCCAATCCTCAAACTGTGTCCTGAGAGAGCTAGATCTGAGTAACAATGACCTGCAGGATTCAGGAGTAAAGCTGCTCTCTGATGGACTGAAGAGCCCAAACTGTCAGCTGCAGATACTGAGGTATTTAGCCCTCAAGCCGTATTCACTTTATAGCCCTTAATCCTGTAATTGTGGACAAATGTGGGCACAGAGGACTCAGGTGTGATCCTAATTTTTATTTATTATAGATGTTATATCACTGTCTTCGATAAAGTTTTGTCTATCCATTTATGGTATTTTTTATTTTGGGGATATTTTTGAATTTATTTACTTCAAAAAGTACCATATTTTCTATGTAAATTATGCTTATTTATTAAAAAAAATGTAACTACATTAAAATATCATTCCAATAAGTTCTTAGAGCTAAAAACTAAAGATGAAGTGACTTTGCTGTCACCTGGTGTCTTATTTTGGCTTATTTTAGAATGCTCTAAATTACAGTTTTTCCCATTCATTTCTATGGGTGACCATTTTTGACCCAAATACAAGATTAAGGATCAATATTTTTTTTCACCCACTTAGCATTGTAGAATTGATTAAAAAAAATGTGTGTGTTCAAGAGGCAAACTTAGGAAAAGTAGCCAAGTCTTGTACTGCTCAGATCAAGGAAAGTATTTTTTTTAAAAATAAATCAAAACTATTTTGCCCACATTTGTCCAGAATACGGTTTTAGGGTTAACTGGTCTGTCTATTTAAAAACTTGTGTAGTTGGTGTGTGCTTAATAATGGTCTCCACTGTCCCCCTTTTTAGAAAATTACTCAAATGATTCTGTACAATAACTATATTAGATTTAAGAATTTTCTTCAATAAAAAGTTGTTTTTTCTTGTTTTTTATATTTATTTGCAATTTAATATTTAAGAATTTTGTTAAATTGTAGTCTTTGTTTATTTTTTCTTCCCATAAACATATACATAACTACTTATATTTAAATTCTGTATATGTGAGATTGTAATTTGCTGGCGACGTTTGCGGATTATATACAATGTTTGCTATAATCAACCTACATGGCTATGGCTTTGTAGCTAATTTTTCACCACTTTAGTGCAATTAATGTCACTAAACTGTGTGTGTCTGTAGTTGATCTGACTGTGTGTGTGTGTGTAGGTTGTCCGGCTGTATGGTGACAGAGGAAGGCTGTGGTTATGTGTCTTCAGCTCTGAGTTCAAACCCCTCACACCTGAGAGAGCTGGATCTGAGCTACAATCACCCTGGAGAATCAGGAGTCAAGCTGCTCTCCGACAAACTGAAGGATCCAAACTATAAACTGGAGATACTCAAGTATGCAAAAGACCAATACTGAAATACTGAACATGTGTGTGTGTGCATGTACATTAAAATGTGTTTGTGTGTTTATAGTGTGGTTCATGGAGGAGAGTTCAGGATGACAGCAGGACTGCGAAAGTGTATGTCTGCATACGAGTGCACACACACTGTGCTGAGTGATTGTTGTGTTTTTGATGTTTCTCTCATCTTGTGTTCAGATGCCTGTGATCTCACACTGGATCCAAACACAGCACACTCTCGTCTCATTCTCTCTGATGAGAACAGGAAAGCCACATATGTTTATGGTCATCAGCCGTATCCTGATCATCCGGAGAGATTTAAGAACTGCGAACAGGTTCTGTGTGGGGAGAGGTTGACTGGACGCTGTTACTGGGAGGCTGAATGGAGCGGGTACAATGCTGATATATCAGTGTCATATAAAGGAGTCAACTGGAAAGGAGGAAGTGTGCTAGGGTTTGGATCCAATGCCAATTCCTGGAGTCTGATCTGCTCTGAACGCAAATTCTCTGCCTGGCACATTAAAAAGCGAACTTTCATACCAGCCCCTTCACCCTTTTCTTATAGAGTAGGTGTCTATGTTGACGTGTCGGCTGGCACTCTGTCCTTCTACAGCGTCTCTGATACACACACACTCACACACTTACACACATTCAACAGCACATTCACTGAACCCCTCTATGCTGGATTCAGGGTTTATTTAAACTCTTCAGTGTCTCTGTGTCCGATTAAAACTTAGAGAAGCACACTCATATTAAACAACATCCCTATATTAAGCAGCCGAACCAATGCTAACATAGATACTTGGAGATGAACATTATTGAATGAGGACAGAGTTAAATGAGAACAGACAGAACTCATGAATAAATGCTTGTTCACTCCCAAAAGGATAACTACAATGATTACTAGCTTGCACGTCATGAAGATGGGGTTGGCTATCGCGCAGGCACGATTGTCTCTCTCTTTTTCTTATCAGTGCAAAAGAGACTCAACATGATTTTTGTGATACAGGCAAGTGTTATACATCATTCAAAACTGTTAAATGTCTACTTTTATTTGTGTGCACTAATAATAAAAACAAAATGTTGTGTTTTTTGTAAAATAAAGAAAATAAACATGATGCGCGTTCTGTCATCTCTCTCAATGCGAAGTTCATTCTGAAACGCGACAGAAAATGATCTTTGACTTAGTAAATACTTGCCACCCACATGCGTGAGTTATGTCTTTAGAGCTTTAAGTCCCAATTTTTAAATGATGTAAATCATCCCAAAAACAAATATTATCTGTTTAAGTAATCCATATGAAAGCAACGACATTCAGCCTGAGCACATTAACTCTAATATACAAATTAGAAAAAAAGTGTAAATTTCCCGTCTCAACTGGCAGTAGTTTTTTAACGCTAAAAGAGGGTTTGTGTGTACGTAGTTTACACGTGCATTCAAGAAGCCATTATAGATTATCCATCATATACTAAGGAAACTCACAAAAGTACATTCAGAGGGTGTTGTCCTTTGCCATGTCACATTGGAAAGACAGTGTTTGGAGAGAAGAAAAATGCTTGTTTGTTTTTGCATATTTTGTTTTTGCAAAAAGTTCAGCAGTTTAGAAAGACGGTTAACTCTATTCAGGAAAAAAACATCATTTCCACCTGGCCAGAAGTGTCAAAAACGTGACTGTCCCTCAGTGACGAGCAGATGAAGATCATTTAGAGGAATTGGGTTTATGATAGTAGATCAAAGGTAGATTTGTCTAATGATTTCTGTTATAATAGATAAGGGGTTTGACAATAGTGTTGTTGCTGTTTTGTATGTAAGGATATGAGCATAATTGTTTGGGAGAGGGGTGGAACCTCTTATTTTAGTTCTAATGTAGTAAATGTCTAATGTTGTTTTTCAGTTCTGTAAGTTCACAGTTTCACACTCAAGTCTTACCTGTAATCACGAGCTTCCTAAAACCACAAACTATTCACCCAGAACCCATCAAAAGCAACATATTCTTTTTCTTTCTGATACTTGCCACCTTAATAAACATCTTGTTTGCTTTGATAGATGCCGTTAAACTAGGATGACTGTATTCTTGTTTTTTTGTTTTTAAATGAACTGCTTGTTCCTCATTAGACTTTGAATCTTTGGGGGATGATGTTAATCAATAACAGTAAGTATGTATTGGTTATGAATCATTGCTGTCTTAGATCAATGTTTCCTTCTCAAAATAAAATTAACATGTATAAATTTAATGTACAGATGAAATGGTCAAGTCCTGATATTTCACTTCTAATGACTGATGAACTATCGGTTATTAATTACTAATCTTTTTGCTCTCATTGTAACATTTATTTAAAATTATAAAACATATTGCATGTGAAGCCCTATGGGAATATGAGGCATGGCTCTACAGTAGATACATATCCTTAAAAATATATTTTAATTGAATTTTTTTTCTGTCTGTCAGAAATTCATAATAACAACTTATGAATTGGGGTTATTTCCTCATAAAGAGCCAAAATTAGTTACTCATTATTTCTGTATATAAAATAAAAATGTCTAATCTGTTTGCATTAAGACTGAAGAGTTTAGAGAGGACTCTTTTCAGGAAATTTGGGAACCTATTTTTATTACCTGTAATCGTGAGCTTCCACAAACTTTTACTTAGAACTAGCGCTGGGCAACGATTAATCACATCCAAAATAAAAGTTTGTGTTTACATAATATATATGTGTGTGCTGTGTATAGCCTAATTATTTTGTATATATATAAATACACACATGTGCATGTATATATTTAAGAAATATTTGCAGGGATGTACTGGATATATATTTATACATCATTTATATATACAAACTTTTATTCTGGACGTGACTAATCGCGATTAATCATTGCCCACCACTACTTAGAACCCATTAAAACCACCATATTTATTTTAAAAAATAACATTCTTTGTTAAAAAATGTAACCTTCTTTATGCTTTTCTTTCGTATACTTTGCATCGTAATAAACAGCTTATTTGCTTTGAGAGAAAACGCTAAACCATGAAGTGTTTTCAAAAGAAATGTAACTGCTTTAATTAGACTTTGAATCTTTAGGCAAATTATGGATCAAAGATAGTAATTATTCACAACCATTAACATACTGTTATTCATTAACCATGTTTCCTTCTCAAAATGAAAATAACATTTATAAAATTTAATGTACAGCTGAAATGACCAGTTATAAGAAATTATCAGTTATTAATTAATTACTGATCTAATTGGTTGCTTTCATTGTAAAATATTAAGAAAATGGCTCTAGATACATTTCCTTAAAACAATATATTTAACATCCTGATATTTGTAAATTAATCTATTCTATCTGCCAGAAACACAAAATAACATTCCAGTGTACATTTAATTTCCTTATTGTGGTTTATTTCCTTATAAAGAACCATAAGAAATTGCTTGTTATTTATATATATATATATATATATATATATATATATATATATATATAAACATTTAGTATGTACTTTGGTTTTCCAACGGATGATTCCTTAATCTTGAACCAATATCTATAGCTTTATAGTGCACAGTAATGTCATAAATATGTTTAAAGTCCAAAATAAAATGTTAAAAATTATGTTATTAAGACGCAGAGGAGGAGTCTGAGAATCTGACATGTATATAAAGAGAGTTTGTGTCAGACTGAACAACACAAACGGTGAGTACTGTTTTATTACCATTTTAGCTCACAGGACATTTGTACAATTTTCAGAAAATAAAATAGAATTTTTTTATATTTCTTTTATTTAGAGAAAATCAATCTACTGAGGAGAGACTGAGAAAATGGCCGTAAGTTCATCTGGTTCCTTCATTGTGTCTATTACCCTGAACCAATAAATACTTATTATTTTATATTTTGTTTAATATTCAGTGTGATGTTTATTTATTTCTCTCTGTTATGTTGGTTTTGGGTTAGGCTCATGCTTAGGTTTTCATGTCTTTTATTTTGAAATTTAGTCATGTTTCCTGTTTGCCATGTGCTTCCCTTGTCTGTGGCATGTTCTGATTGGTTGTTCTAGTCATGTGTCCCATGTTCTCATTTGTTCATTGCCTTCAGGTTTATTAAAGGGCTGTTCACCCAAAAATGACAATTAGCCTATGATTTACTCCCCCTTAAGGCGTCCTCGGTGTATATGAAATTCTTCTTTCAGACAAACACAATAGGAGTTATTTTAATGTCCTGGCTTTATAATGGCAGTTAATGGTCATTTATATTTTGTTAAGTCTATTTTGTTAAGACTTATTTAAGTCTATTGAAGTGCATCTGTCCATCATTTAAGTGCTCCACAGACTCTGGGGGGTTAATAAAGGCCTTTTCAAGTTAAGCGATGCGTTGGTATAAGAAAAATATCCAATAATCCAATAATATGTTACACTCTCTTTCTCTTGTGTAGATGAAGGTGTTTTGGGTGGTTCTTCTCCCTGTAGTTTTTGGCCGTGACTGTAAATTCATGCCATTCGACTGTTCTGACATCTACAACTCAGGACGAAAGCTCAGTGGGATTTACCCCATCTGTCCAGCAGGAGACGTTCCTGTCTGGGTTTACTGTCACATGGTCTCAGATGGGAAAGATGAAGACAAAGGGGGATGGACGGTACGAATGTGACTTTAGATCAGCAAACACACATCAGAACACACATTATGAATCATATATTCTATATAAACCCATCACAGGTGTTTCAGAGGAGAATGGACGGCAGTGTGAATTTCTATCGGCCGTGGAGTCAGTACAAGAGCGGATTCGGGAATGTGGAGAGCGAAAACTGGCTGGGTAAGGTCTCACAGTGTGTCCCCGTTTGTGTGGATGATCATGTGTTTGGTTGAACGTGTGTGTGTGTGTGAACAGGGCTGGAGAACATGTACCAGCTGACGCGTAACAGAAAGAACATGCTAAGAGTGGATATGGAGGACTTTGGAGGAAGGAAGGGTTTTGCTCTGTACTCGTCCTTCTCTGTGGGTCCTGAATCTGACGGGTATAGACTGCGGGTTTCAGGATTCACTAATGGAGGAGCAGGTAGGACACTTTCATTCATTGGAGTAAATGTGTACATTATCATGCACTTTCAAATGTTTTAGTAATTTCAAATATAAAAAAATGAAAAATTCCTCAATTTAAATTGTTCAATCAGTTCGTAAATGTACTGTATGTCTCACTCTTTAAATGTGGCTTACATTGGTAAATGATAAGAAAACTGCACAATAATCTTTAGTGAGTAATAATGACAGTGCAGTGTGAGATGTCAGGCATGTTGCTCTGATAACATGCATTATCTGGGTAAAAATGAAGCTTGCTAAGTGATAAATCCATTGTTTATTATCTGGGTAAAAAAAGTATGTGACTCTTTTATATCTCATGTTAGTCCTGATAATGATGCTCTTCTTTACAGGTGACTCTTTGACCCAACACAATAATCAGAAATTCTCCACCTTTGACAAAGATCAAGATGAATATGGGAAGAGCTGTGCCAAAGAGTTTCTCGGGGGATTTTGGTACAAAAACTGTCACACTGCAAACCCCAATGGTGTGTATTTATGGGGAACAGATCCCACTCATTTCGCCATTGGTGTTTCTTGGCGCAGCTGGAAAGGGGATTACGCTGTCAGTATGAAATCCATCAGCATGAAGATCAAAAGTATATACTAAGTTAACATTGTTACAGTAGGTGTACAGCTGAACACATATACTCCATTTGACAGTGTGCAGAAACACAGGCACTTCAACGAAGTTTCATCTGTGTCCAGTGCTCTCTCCAGAAGTTATGGATGATAAAAAATGACTTTGTACTCTTTTTAACTAGAGGTGTGGGTTTCTCTGTATTGTCATTTTTCTTTTTTGTTTAGTCAGTAGTTCAGAGTCAGTATTTCAGATCCACTTTCCAAAAGACCTCTTAAATGTTCAATAAACCCCAGAAGTGTTTATTTCCACAACAGAAACACTACATGTGGAATCGTAGATGTGAATTAATTGACTTTATGAGTTTGGAGCTGTTGAGTATTGTACATGTAGACTGGAATTATTAATCACAATGCTTTTGTACAAAATACAAATTAAGCTACAGTATTTAATGAAAACATTGCAAATCTTTTATTTGTATTTTTATCAGTTAAATAAAAAAAAAAAATAAATAAAAAAAATCAGATTCCTGAATTAATTGCATTTTGCAAAATGCCCCAACCACTCTGGGAATGCGTATTTCTTTAAAAAATAATATTCATGAATGTCACTACTTTTTTGTTGTTGTTGATGCATTGAGATGGACATTAGCACATTATTAGACATCTTGCTTGCTTTGAGAGATGGTGCTAAACCAAGATTTTTTTTTTTTAAATTGAGCTGTTTGCTCCTTGTTATCCCATTGAATCTTTAGGAAAATCATGTTAATGAATAACAGTAAGTATTTATGTTAATGGTTATGAGTAATTGCTGTTTTAGATGCATGTTTCCTTTTCAAATTAAAAAATGACATTTAAATTTGAAAAACTGCTGAACTGTCACCTCCAATAATTGATTAACTATCTGTTATTTGATTATTTGTTGTTGCATGCAGTCCTAAATTACAGCATGTTGCAAAAAGGTAATAATCATCCCAACAATCACAAAAACAACCGTAATATATTAGTATTAGTGGTGGCAGTATTAATGATAGTATTCACAATGATCATATTCATGACAACAATAGTAGCATTAGCTCTAGCAATCTACAACAATAAAAATAAATTTAGCTCAGTCAATGTCACCATACATTTGCTCTAAACTCAGGTTCAGCGCCGATCCACACACACACACACACACACACACACACACACACACACACACACACACACACACACAGGTAGAACTGGGGATTGAACCACCAACCTTCTAGTTTAGACAACCTCCAGAACCACTGAGCCACTGCCACCCGAAGTATGAAGTGTCTGAAAATTGAGTGCCTGAATTATTATGAATATATTTATGAATACCATTTATTTAAATATTGTAGGTTTGCTAAAAAGTAATATTGAAAATTTGGAGCTTCTAGGCCGCCGTGTGATTTTGTCTTTTGTAATTTTCCAGAGATATTTTAGGTGTTTTATTTTCCCAATAGAAGTGAGAGGTTAATGAATCAAGTGATTTAAACCATTCACTGGTGTTCTGAAACTAGACTGAAACTGAAAATAGATGATGAAAACCACAAGGATGGTCAAACAGTTTCAAACTATTTTAATAATTATTTGATTGATTCAGTGAATGAAATTATCCAACACCCCTCTGGATTGCATCATCCTTGTTCATCACCTCAGCCCTCCGTTTATAATCATCATGAGGTTCTGTGTTTTAAACACATTGATTATTCTAAAACAGATAAAATAATACAATCCTGGAGAAAAATCCTGGAATGTTTTCATCAAAAACCTTAATTTCTTTTCGACTGAAGAAAGAATGACATGGACATCTTGGATGACATGGAGGTGAGTTCATTATCAGCAAAAGTTTTTTTTAAAGTGAACTACTTCTTTAATAGTCATATTGGCCTGTTTATGTTGAATTTACAGTGTTCTGACCACTAGGTCACCATGGAGCAAAGTGTCGAAATGTTTCGAAGCCTTGACACAATACGGCACATTTGCTTCAATTGTTTCAGTGTTCCACGAAGACTCCATCTGCCTCCACCTCTTCTAATATGCGCTTTTATGTATGTTCACAGGCGTAACTATCTGTATGCAGGGTACGCGGTTGCTTACAGGCCCAGACCAATCAGGGGCCTGCGTGACTGGAAGATATTGATTGGTAGCCGGAAACCCCTATTGCATTTTACTCTGATCGCATTTTACTTTATCACAAATTTATTTGAATAAATAATGACAAAAACATATTTTACTGGTCATTAAATACATGAGTGTAACGAACAATGATGGATTTTGATGTAATTTTTTTTATCTATTTGGACCTAGGCCAACGTATGTAGTCATAGCAGCGAGTAACAATGTGTTATGGTGCGCATTCACCAGTGTTTTTTTATTATTATTATTTTTATTTTTTTATAGTGCACAAAGTCATCTCTTATATGCTCTGTCTCTGATCCTGTATGGTACGATTCATGGTAGCCTACTCATGGCCATTGGGTCATCACGTGCTATAGTAGGGGGATCGGCCTTGATAATCCTGCAGAAGGCCCCGGTGTTGGCTTGTTACGCCACTGTGTATGTTTATAAGGGTGGAAAAGCTCAAAGAATAACTTTATTCTTATGAACCAATGGAATTACCCAGTTGCATAAACTCCCACTCATACAAGTCTGGAGAATCATGACTGTTAACGAAGAGGGAGGGATTATCATTAATTTGCCAAAATCTGTAGAGTACAAAAAGACCAAAGGACAGCATCTCAATAGTGTGACAAGCTGATGAACAATGGCAGGAAGTTGGTGTGCTGTTCAGGCTCTGGCTCTTTGTGTTTGGTTTGGTGCTTTCTGTCATGCTGTTCCAAAGTGGAGTAATCTTCCCCAGAATCCTCAAACTCTGATGTTCCAGCAAACTGACCAGCGGTTTCAACAACCAGTTCAACAGCAAGCTAGTCAACAGTTTCCTCAGTTTGTTCAACAGCAAGCTAGTCAACAGTTTCCTCAGTTAGTTCAGCAGCAAGCTAGTCAACAGTTTCCTCAGTTAGTTCAACAGCAAGCTAGTCAACAGTTTCCTCAGTTAGTTCAACAGCAAGCTAGTCAACAGTTTCCTCAGTTAGTTCAACAACAAGCTAGTCAACAGTTTCCTCAGCAGTTTCAGTCTAAGCACCTAGTGGTAAAGGCAGAGCCCCTTGACAAATGTACTGTAGCTGATTATGAGCAGATCCAATGTGGACCACCTGGTATCAGTGGTGCTGAGTGTGCAGCCATCAACTGCTGCTTTAACGGACAGCAGTGTTACTATGGGAAGGCTGGTAAGAGTGTTGAGTCAATGTAAAGGTGTTCATGTTAAACTGATCTTCAGCAGTAACCTGCTCTTGTACCTTGTTTCAGTGACTGTCCAGTGTATAAGAGATGGTAAGATTGTGGTAGTGGTGGCTAGAGACGTTACACTTCCTCGATTGAGCCTGGATTCAGTCCGTCTCCTGGGTGGAAATGATCCAGCTTGCAGTCCTGTGGGATCTACACCTTTCTTTGCTATATATCAGTTCCCTGTCACTGCATGTGGCACAAGCATGATGGTGAGTAGCTGCTCTGGTTTTGTTTTGCATGGCTTGGAATGGACTAGATGCCCACGGTTAATATTTGCAGGAGGACGGTGGCTATGTGGTGTATGAAAACAGAATGACCTCCTCGTATGAAGTGGGTATGGGACCACTTGGTTCCATCACAAGGGACAGCCATTTTGAGTAAGTGATGCATGCTTTATCATAAATATTAATCCTGGACAAATGCTACAAGCTCACTGTTTGTTGTCCAGGCTTCTCTTCCAGTGTAGGTACTCTGGTACTTCTGTGGAAGCTCTGGTTGTGGAGGTCAACACTGTTCCTCCTCCTCCACCAGTAGCTGCTCCTGGACCCCTCAGAGTGGAGCTTAGACTGGCAAATGGTCAATGTGTCACCAAAGGCTGTGCCGAAGGTTTGTGTTTGTCCCAAGTATGCCTAAAGCCTTTCTAAAACTCCAGTTTCTAGTTAAACCCTGGATTCTTCTTCAGGGGACGAGGCGTACACGTCCTACTACAGTGATGCTGATTATCCGGTCACAAAAGTCTTGAGGGAACCTGTGTATGTTGAGGTGCGCCTTTTGGAGAGGACCGACCCCAACATTGTCTTGATGCTGGGACATTGCTGGGCGACATCAACCCCTAGTCCACTCAGTCTACCCCAATGGGACCTTCTGGTTGATGGGTGAGTAAGGCCAGTCTTTATCCATCTAGTGTGTAGTAAGGTGTTTCAGACTGCCTCTTTGCCTTTCAGATGCCCGTACCAGGATGATCGTTACCTGACCACATTAGTCCCAGTGACTGGATCATCTGGTCTTCAGTTCCCAACACACTACAAGCGCTTTGTTGTCAAGATGTTCACATTTGTAGATCCAGCATCACTGGCTCCTCTGCAGGAAACGGTACAGTACCCAGTGTGTCAGTTTTCAAATGTCTCTTGGTTCCTAATGCCAGCTTTGTTTCTTGTCTCAGGTCTTCATCCATTGCAGTACAGAGGTGTGCCATCCCTCTTCTGGCTCTTGTCAGCAAAGTTGCTCCAGGCAAAGTCAGTGCTTCCTGTTACTTGAACGGTTTAATTTAGCTTGTGTTTTAAAAGTTAACTTATTTGTTTTTTCTTGCACTTTTAGGAAGGGATGTTCGTTTAAACAATACCACTTCTGGCCAAACTGTGGTTTCTAGTGGAGAAGTGAGACTGATTCCATAAGTATTTAATAAATGATATTAAACCTTGAACTTGTGACCACTTTTTTGCAATGAGACCCACATGAAATTTTTTTCATTATATTTGGCATGTTGAGGACAGCTGTAACTTTCTTTCTTCTACAAATCTCCCTCCCATTGTCTTGGGGGGGAAACCTCAATGGGAGACAGGTGGATCATAAAGCACCTTTCAATTTGTTCTCACTGTAGCTCAAGTTTTGCATAACAGAAATTAACCTATTTCGTTCTTGCTGAAACTCAAATGTGCTGCAAGATGCTAGCTTTCACACAGTGTGATCCTGGGTAATTGCCATAAAATTGTTAGAGTGGCATGTGTGTGAAATCAAACACATCCTGGGATTGATGCTGGATTCAGTCCTGGAACATGGGAGTGGTGGGGTGATGGTGCAGTGGATAAGACACATGCCTTTGGTGTGAGACATGTGGGTTCAAATCCACTGTGAGACCCCAATGTGTCCTTGAGCAAGACACTTAACCCATAGTTGCTCCAGAGGTGTGTGATTTGTGACATACTTAGCAATTGTAAGTCACTTTGGATAAATAATGTCAGCTAAATTAATAAATGTGAGTTGTGTAGAAAAAAAAACCAGGACCAATGGTGTGAAGAAGCTGAGATAATTAGTTAACCAAGTGGAATGGTGTGAAATGTGCTAGTTCATGGTCTAATCAGAGGGGAAAAAAGCATGATTATTATTGAGAGAAATCGCAGATAAGTAAACTTCGACGCTGTGGCGATATTTCACGTCACGTCTTTACGGGGATGTGTGAATGCACTTACAAATTCGAGATCATCACTGGCAGTGTCAATGAACTAAAATCAAATGATCACGGTGAACATTATCCGCGTATTTTTTGGAATCTATGTTTGAAAGGGGCTTAGAATAAACCTCACTGGTTCTTGCTGAAGCTCAAATGTGCCGCATAACACTTGAATTAACCTTACTGGTTTTTGCTGAAGCTCACACATGCTGTGTAACATGAGAACGAACGTCATTGGTTCTTTTGGATACTCAAAGTGCTGCATAACACAATGAACATCACTGGTTCTCGAGGAAGCTCAGACGTGCTGTGTCACCAGTGTGTTGCTTTTTTGAAACCATAAGTGGTTCGATTGATTTGAATTTTCAAAAAAGCCTTTTCTCCCAACACCACCTCCAGTGCGAAATCCAATATGTGATTTTATGTATGTTTATAAGGGTGGAAAAGAACAAGGAAAAACTTTATTCTTATGAACCAATGGAATCACCCAGTTGCATAAACTTCCACTCATACAAGTCTGGAGAATCATGACTGTTAACGAAGAGGGAGGGATTATCATTAATTTGCCAAAATCTGTAGAGTACAAAAAGACCAAAGGACAGCATCTCAATAGTGTGACAAGCTGATGAACAATGGCAGGAAGTTGGTGTGCTGTTCAGTCTCTGGCTCTTTGTGTTTGGTTTGGTGCTTTCTGTCATGCTGTACCAAAGTGGAGTAATCTTCCCCAGAATCCTCAAACTGTGATGTTCCAGCAAACTGACCAGCGGCTTCAACAACCAGTTCAACAGCAAGCTAGTCAACAGTTTCCTCAGTTAGTTCAACAGCAATCTAGTCAATGGTTTCCTCAGCCAGTTCAACAAGTTAGTCAACAGTTTCCTCAGTTAGTTCAGCAGCAAGCTAGTCAACAGTTTCCTCAGTTAGTTCAGCAGCAAGCTAGTCAACAGTTTCCTCAGCAGTTTCAGTCTAAGCACCCAGCGGTAAAGGCAGAGCCCCTTGACAAATGTACTGTAGCTGATTTTGAGCAGATCCAATGTGGACCACCTGGTATCAGTGGTGCTGAGTGTGCAGCCATCAACTGCTGCTTTAACGGACAGCAGTGTTACTATGGGAAGGCCGGTAAGAGTGTTGACTCAATGTAAAGGTGTTCATGTTAAACTGATCTTCAGCAGTAACCTGCTCTTGTACCTTGTTTCAGTGACTGTTCAGTGTATAAGAGATGGTCAGATTGTGGTAGTGGTGGCTAGAGATGTTACGCTTCCTCGATTGAGCCTGGATTCAGTCCGTCTCCTGGGTGGAAATGATCCAGCTTGCAGTCCTGTGGGATCCACACCTTTCTTTGCTATATATCAGTTCCCTGTCACTGCATGCGGCACAAGCATGATGGTGAGTAGCTACTCTGGTTTTGTTTTGCATGGCTTGGAATGGACTAGATGCCCACGGTTAATATTTGCAGGAGGACGGTGGATATGTGGTGTATGAAAACAGAATGACCTCCTCGTATGAAGTGGGTATTGGACCAATTGGTTCCATCACAAGGGACAGCCATTTTGAGTAAGTGATGCATGCTTTATCATAAATGTTAATCCTGGACAAATGCTATAAGCTCACTGTTTGTTGTCCAGGCTTCTCTTCCAGTGTAGGTACTCTGGTACTTCTGTGGAAGCTCTGGTTGTGGAGGTCAACACTGTTCCTCCTCCTCCACCAGTAGCTGCTCCTGGACCCCTCAGAGTGGAGCTTAGACTGGCAAATGGTCAATGTGTCACCAAAGGCTGTGCAGAAGGTTTGTCCCAAGTATGCCTAAAGCCTTTTCTAAAACTCTAGTTTCTAGTTAAACCCTGTATTCTTCTTCAGGGGACGAGGCGTACACGTCCTACTACAGTGACGCTGATTATCCGGTCACAAAAGTCTTGCGGGAGCCTGTGTATGTTGAGGTGCGCCTTTTGGAGAGGACCGACCCCAACATTGTCTTGATGCTGGGACATTGCTGGGCGACATCAACCCCTAGTCCACTCAGTCTACCCCAATGGGACCTTCTGGTTGATGGGTGAGTAAGGCCAGTCTTTATCCATCTAGTGTGTAGTAAGGTGTTTCTGACTGCCTCTTTGCCTTTCAGATGCCCTTACCGGGATGATCGTTACCTGACCACGTTAGTCCCAGTGACCGGATCATCTGGTCTTCAGTTCCCAACACACTACAAGCGCTTTGTTGTGAAGATGTTCACATTTGTAGATCCAGCATCACTGGCTCCTCTGCAGGAAACGGTACAGTACCCAGTGTGTCAGTTTTCAAATGTCTCTTGGTTCCTAATGCCAGCTTTGGTTCTCTTCTCAGGTCTTCATCCATTGCAATACAGAGGTGTGCCATCACTCTTCTGGCTCTTGTCAGCAAAGTTGCTCCAGGCAAAGTCAGTGCTTCCTGTTTTTTAAACTGTTTAATTTAGCTTGTGTTTTAAAAGTTAACTTGCATTTGTTTTTCTTGCACTTTTAGGAAGGGGTGTTCGTTTAAACAATACAACTTCTGGCCAAACTGTGGTTTCTAGTGGAGAAGTGAGACTGATTCTATGAGTATTTAATAAATTATATTAAGCCTTGACCTTGTTTGACCATTTTGTGCAACGCTACCAACATGAAATTGTTTGTTTTATTTGGTATGTTGAGGAAAGCTGTAACTTCCAGACTTCTACCAATCTTCCTCCCATTATTTTGGGGGAATCTTCTATAGAAGGCAGGTGGATTTAAAGCACCTGGTAATTTGTTCTCGCTGTAGCTCATATGGTTGCATAAAACAAATGAGTCTTGTTGGTTCTTGCAATGCTCAAATGTGATGTGTAACACTAGAGCCACTTTCACACAGTGTGTTGATCCTGGGAAATTGCCATAAGATTACTAGTGTGCCTTCTGTGTGACCACCGACACATACTGGGATTGATGCTGGAATCAGTCCCTGAACATGCCTTGATATTTCTGCAGTGACTTTCATCTTTCATGATGTGTTCTGTCTTTCTAACCTACAGAAGACCACATAAAAAAATCAAATCATGCTTTGGTAAATAATGACAAAAGGTTGTGCTCATGAGATAAAAAGTTAAAATCTGAAACCGTCAATAACTTTTTAATCAATTGTCTATGACTAGTCTCATAATGAATATAATTATGAGACTAAAGTAAAAATTTACTTTCTATGTCATAATTATAACTTCTCTTTGACCAAGCATACACAACACACTATAGACTTCTATAACTCAATGTTAGGCTGTATAGATTAGATCAGATTGAACTGGAAACACTTCGCTTAAATCCTGATGTTCTTATTACATCAGAAAAATGGCTTCTACGCTACTATTAGTCTCTGTTTATCCCGAGGTTTACTGCAGTCGGCTGTATCCAGGCCGTATCCAGATCTAATCTATTGCAATTTGATCTAGCAATTTGTAAGAAAGACTACACGCTTGCACACAGACATGTTCAAATGCGCATTCCTAGACTGAACATGTGATCCACAAGCGCACTGTCAGTGTTCTCACATATTTGATTTTTTTCAGTGTTCTCACAGTTTTTATTTTTTATATTTTTTTTTGCGTTAGAAGTTTATGTAGAGATGTCAAGTAACCCTTTTTTCCATTATTATTCAGCGCTTGCACCTGTTATCACTGTAAAGCTGGTTTGAAACAACATTAATACTTATTATGGAAAGCATGAGTAATGCATAGTACTATACTGTATATTATAGTTTATAATTATTATAGCCTACCCTATATATTTTTTATACATTCCACTTTAAACAGGCACTTTAACTCTATTTTTTTTCCGATTTGGGGAGAAAAATCACCTTAATATTTCCGTGTGAGACTCTAAATCAAGTGCTTGTCTGTAACATAGACTAAATTACTTCAGACACATAGGCTACAAGTGTTTCAGTAATATCGCTTCTTGAGTTTTACTAAAGTATTTTATGTTTTTAATGGAAAAGGGTTAAACTGATAATTAGCTGTTCAAACGCCCCACCCTTTTTTTGTTTTTTATTGCATAGCAGAACTAACAACATACACATACTAGAGGATCTAGTATATATTCAACTATTGTATATCTATTACATTCAAAATAGCATCAAAGGAAACAGAATAAAACATAAAAAAACTCCAAAGTCTATTTTGCTTTTTTATTTCTTGCATCTTTTAACGCCCCGCCCGTATCCTCTCGGTCAATATTTGATTGACACCAGCAATGGCCAATAGCAACGCGCGGTTTGCACACAAGGGCTGTTCTTCATAAGTTTATGGTGGTCTGCTGACCGGATAGGAAAACTTTCTGCCTGCCTTCGTGTTTCTCTCTGTCTGACAACTGGAATTTTGCGTCGGTTTTGTTAGTGTTAAAGCGGTTTATTTTGAGTCAGCGAGTTATGAAGTGATCAGTTGAGTTTCTCTGGGGTTTGACCGAAGCTAGTCATGGGGAACCGCGGGATGGAGGACTTGATTCCCCTGATTAATAAACTTCAGGACGCCTTCAGCTCCATCGGCCAGAGCTGTAACCTGGAGCTGCCGCAGATCGCGGTGGTGGGCGGCCAGAGCGCCGGGAAGAGCTCGGTGCTGGAGAACTTCGTAGGCAGGTGAGCGTGCGGCTTTTATATGACAAAACACAGTCTTTTGTGTAAACAACACTGAAATACGACAAATACTTATTTCAATTTAAGAGAAAAATGTAACGTTACCTGAACTTCAAAATATGTGCCGCACCATTAAACTCAAATGATCCGTTGACGCGTTCAGCATTCAGAATGTCTAGTAAAAAATTAACCATTTCATAGTGTTGCTGTACTCTAAAAGTGATAGTTAACTCAAAAATTAACATTAAAGGCCAGTTCACACCAAAATCTAAAACTAGATCGAAATATAGACCGGTAACAGCAGCACAGAGTAACGATATCGTATTGGATTCACTTCAACGGTGAAATCAACGGTTTTTTGTTCAGCTGATACAAAATATTGACAGCCAATCAGAATCCAGCTCTCGAGCATTTAAAGCGGCAAGAACACATAAACAGAGCGCTTATATTAATATCGGGAAGAGCTCGGTAACTTCCTAGGCAGCTGGTGACCTTGCGGCTTCTACATGATAAACCACTGTATTTTGTGTCAAAATACTTATTTCAATTTGAGAGAAAATGTACTTGAACTTGAAAATGTGTGCCCTAATGATCCGTTGAGGCGTTCAGTGATCAGAATGTCTGCTAGTCAAAGATTAAAGGGATACTCCACCCAAATATGAAAATTCTGTCATCATTTACTCACCCTCAAGTTATTGCAAACAAACCTGTATGTGTTTCTTTCTTCTGCATAACACAAAGGAACCCAGATAGCAGCAAACACTCTTAAAAATACGTCTTTCAGATACCAATACCTTTGTGCTATCTGGGAAGATATTTTGAAGAACGATTGGAACAGTGTTTGGCACCATTGACTTCCATAGTAGAAAAAAAAATACTGGTGCCATGCAAAGTTACAATCGTTCTTCAAAATATCTTCCTTCAAAATATCTTTTTCTTTCTTAAGCAGAAGAAAGAAACTCATACAGGTTTGCAACAACTTGATGGTGAGTAAATGATGACAGAATTTATTTTTGGGTGGATTTCAGACTCTTGCTGTGCTCTAAAAGTGATAGTTAAAAAAAAGTACATGGGCCGTTCACAGCAAGAACTATCGAAATATAGATTGGTAACAGCACAGAGGAACGACATTGTTCGGAACCACTTTCTCCATTTTTTTTTTTAGTTGATAAACAATACAAATATTGACAGCCAATCAGAATCCCGGTATTTAAAGGCATAGTTAGTGTTGTTGGTGTGAACGGCCCTTAAAGGGATAGTTCACTCAAAAATTGTTATTCTAAACCTGAATTTCCTTCTGCTGGAACACAAAAAATATAAATCTTGAAGAATATGGGTGACCAAACAATTGGACCCCATTGACTTCCATAGAGTGGAAAGAAATGCAATGGAAGTGAATGAGGATCATTTACGGACCTTTATGTTGTTACACACCCATTTTTATTTGGATGTTTTAAGACATTTCATGAGGATCTTTTCCATACAACAACAATAATTCATAGTGAGTGACCACCATGTCGTACTCCAAAAGCACCACAAAAGTCCATATGTGCCATTTTATAGGGAAAATGAGAGCATGTGGGTTTGGAAGGACTGCGTGTGAGTGAATGAAGGTGGGATCTGTACTGCAGATCATGAGTGTCTTCATCCTTCAGAGGCTCAAATGTGTTGATTTCTGTGTCTGAATGGTACACTAAGAAGATCAAACCACATCTAACTGCGTGATTGAGACAGATTTCAGCGTGTGTGGACTTGACATCTTCAGGATTCCTGCTCTAGCAACAGGAAGACACACGCACACATATGTGTACGCTTCTATATATGTATATTCATGGAGGCTTTGGTCTGGGAAGTGAAACAAACAATATTTCCTCTTCTTGTGGTGTGTGTTTTCAGTACTTTGATGAACCAGAGAATTATTATGATGTCTTTTCATAAATGATTCAACCCTTCACTGTGAAAGGACAGTTTTTTGCTAAAAATCTTCTAATGTGTTAAACCACAAGAAAACAAAAAGTTGATGTTTTAATCCATAGAGATGTTCATCCGTCTGTGTGTCTGTGTCATTCAGAGACTTTCTCCCGCGAGGATCCGGCATCGTCACCCGCAGGCCTCTGATTCTCCAGCTAGTCAACAGTAAAGCAGGTAAAACACGCATCACACCTCCTGAACATCCAGTCTCTCACACTCAAGGCGTGTTCACGCTTTTCCAACCGTCGCAATGATTACCTGTGTTAATTTACGTCATGCCCAAAAATCACAATATTGCAATAATGCAGAATGATGATGCTGAAAATTCAGCTTTGCATCACAGGAATAAATGACATCTTACAATATATTCACTTAGAAAATATTTATTTTAAATAGTAATAATATTTCACTGTTTTTACTGCAGGTTTATCCTTGCTGAGCCAAAGTGGCTTCTTTCAAAAACAATAAAACACTAAACACTAGTGTATAATATATAAGAACAAAATCACTAAAGAACTAAAATTAAAATGAATACAGAAAATAAAAATTCTTACAATCAATAACTTTTGATGATTCTCCAGCGATCTCTCTCTGTTCCTCCAGAATACGCCGAGTTCCTGCACTGTAAGAGCCGTAAGTTCACAGATTTTGATGAGGTTCGGCTGGAGATCGAGGCCGAGACGGAGCGACTCACCGGATCCAATAAAGGAATCTCTCCGGTGCCCATCAACCTGCGCGTCTACTCGCCGAACGGTAACCTCATCTCACTCTTCCACAATAAACTCTCTCTCTGTCGTTGCTGCAGTTAAACGTCACATATCCATGACACGTTATGTGTGGCTGTGTATTTATAGGATTATAAGGAAATTTAAACCGTATTAATCTCACTTTCCAAAAGCAACACAGTTATTGATCTGATCTGAATCAACATAATGACGCTTCGAACCGTTGCTCTCTCTCAGTCCTGAACCTGACGCTGATCGATCTCCCCGGCATGACGAAGGTGGCGGTGGGAGACCAGCCGACGGACATCGAGTTCCAGATCCGGTAAGAGCTGTGGGTCTGATGGCCTACAGGACCTGGTTGAAACAAGGGCTACGTTTACATCCATACGAATAATCCACCCAGTCGGACTGAAAGCCTTCATGTAAACGCCTTAACCGACCCGATTGAGCTCGGTCCCAATGAGATTTCGATCCGATTGAAAGGGAAGGTTTATTAAAGGGAAGGATTAAAAAACGAAACTAAAAGGACTTCGCATGTGCAACGACGTAATTGAAATAGCGTAATGATGTAGAAATAGCGCTATGACGTGGAAATAGCGCTATCACGTGGAAATTGTGCGATTACGTGGAAATAGCGTGATGACGTGAAAATAGCGTGATGACGTAGATATGGCGCTATGATGTAGAAATTGCGCGATGACGTGGAAAAGCGCTATCACGGGGAAATTGTGCGATTATGTGGAAATAGCTGGTGACGTGGAAATAGCGTGATGACGTAGATATGGCGCTATGATGTAGAAATTGCGCGATGACGTGGAAATAGCGTAATGATGAAGAAATAGCGTGATGACGTAGAAATAGCGCTATGACATGGAAATTGTGCGATTACGTGGAAATAGCGTGATGACGTGGAAATAGCTCTATCACGTAGAAATTTTGCGATGACGTAGAAATAGTGTGATGACGTAGATATGGCGCTATGATGTAGAAATTGCGCGATGACGTGGAAATGGCTTGATGACGTACAAATAGCGCAATGTAAAAATTGCGTGATGATGTAGAAATGGCGCGATGACGTACAGATAGCATAATGACGTAGAAATGGCGCGATGACATAGTTTAGAAATAGAATAATGATGTAGAAATAGCGTAATGTAGAAATAGTGTAATGTAGTAGAAATAGCCAATATATATAATATATACAATAATATCGTCTCCAAATTATGACCAGATATGGATAAATATTAAGTCTGCTGTTTAAATCAAATAAAGAACCAGTCCAGGAGAATAGTTATGATGCTCAGATAGATTTGAAGAGTGTGACCTATAAAAACACACATCGACCCGATCACACGTTCAGCGCTCATGTAATATAAACACTACACTCAGATTCATCAATCACAATTAGTTCAGTCCGACTGAAACAGAAGCTGTGCATGTAAACGCAGCCACTGACTGTGTGTGTGTGTGTGTGTGTTCAGAGACATGCTGCTGCAGTTCATCTCCAGAGAGAACTGCCTGATCCTGGCCGTCACGCCCGCCAACACCGACCTCGCCAACTCCGACGCGCTGAAGATCAGCAAAGAGGTCGATCCTCAGGGTGAGGCGCTGGACGCGAACAAACCCTCTCCCAGTGTCCGTTCATGAAGTGTTATGTGTCACACAGGGGTCGTTTAATAAGGAAAGCGATTTTAAAGATAATAAAGTTTGATCAGTGAGATCTCTGATTGAAGTCCTTGAAAACCAAATAAGTAGTGCTTGAAAAGTCCCTGAAAGTCCTGGAATTTAATTTGACAGTTTCTGTACAAACCCTGTATAGTTTTATTTCTGACTTGAGATTTTTTTAAATGTTTCCGAGAACATTCAAAAGTAACGTTCCAACGGAGCGTTCACTTTACATTCACATAGCTGACCTCTGACCTCTGGCCTGCAGGTCTTCGCACCATCGGCGTGATGACCAAACTGGACCTGATGGATGAAGGAACGGACGCCAGAGACATCCTGGAGAACAAGCTACTGCCGCTGCGCAGAGGTGCGCACGCATGGCCTCATGGGAAATCACACCAACACCAACACAAATATCTTCTACATAATGAGTAATATGAAAAACTTAAACTTATATTCTTTCAGCTAGTTTCCAAGGCAACATTTCTCATGTTCATTTAGTGTAATTTGATGTAATAAAATAACTAAAATTAAACTAAAAATGTAGAAAAACACAACAAAATTACTAAACTGTTAACTAAAATGAAAAGACATCATAGAAATAAAAGCTAATTGAGGGCAACTAAATCAATTTTCCCCATATAAACACTAACGTATAAGCCGTTACTGCTTCTGCTAATGCCGTTAGCCTGTGCTATTTCAGCTTGTTTTTAAAATACCACGACCATTACCCATGATGATAGACGGACAATTCCACCAATCAGAGAGTCGAACAAGCAAAACACGACTAAACATCTCATTAGCTCCGCCCACTCCCATGAATCAACTCTGACATCATTCACATTGAAAGAGGGGGCCGACGCTAATGCATATTGACAAAAACTATAATGGTATGTAATAATGTTTCCATCCACCACTTTTTATGCAAATTTTGGGATATTACATTTAAAAAAATCACTGGATGGAAATTAGCATAAACTACTATGGCAAAATTTAGCGAAGAAGTACTGTACTGTGATTGGATAACTGGAGTAGGCAGTGGACCAATGGCGTCGCAGCGTCTCTGATATTGGTTTGGTGTTTCTGAAACGCTGGAGTCGGAAGTGTGTGATCAGAATCATCTGGTGTATTCCCTCCAGAAGCGTCTCACACACACACGGGTGTGTTCCCGAACGCCAGAGAACACCACAGCGCTCGACACACACTCGTTTATGATGGAGGAGAAACGGTTTATTACTGATATATTGATCCAGTTTCGCAGGAAGTGATGATTCGGTTCTCTTGAACACCAGAGTATGTGAGCGGAGTGGAGTGGGAGCGGAGCGAGGAGTGGAGCGGCATGATTTTGAATGGAGCGCGGAGCGGATTTTTTTAAAGTCGGAGCGTCGTGGTTTTCACTCGCTCCGAGCGCGCTCCACTACCGCTCTATCACGAGGACAATTCATGCCAACGGCTCATTATAGAACTGCATTTTTAGTAAGGATTCACGTGTTAAACACATTACGCTAGCATGATACAGATGGATCACTCAAATCAGAAAAAAATGTGAGGGTTATGATGACGCCGATGGACATGAGTGGCTGCGGGAGGTTATAGTTATCAAGCCTGTACTGAATATGAGCGGGCACCACGATCTCATGAAAGTGCGAATCTATAGCACACATTTTATTTCTCGTGCCTATTATTATATGCCAAAAAATTGTTTGTGCGTGCAAATGACGCACACTAAACCCCTTGGTCAGGATGGGTATAAAGTGCGTTCTTGCCATAAGTGCGTATGCCCACGAGAAATAAATAGATAGCCTACGCACTTTCATGAGATGGGGCGCTGGATCGGGCGGGGTGAAAGCACATTTTAAACAGGTAACACTTATTCACCAACGCAATCGCTTTCTCACTAATGCATTGCATTCAAACAAATGTAATCAGTCGGCTATCTGTCAGTATTTGATTTTAAATGAGCATGAATCTGTGAGAAATGTAGCGACCCGTAGATAAATAACTGATGAAAACGTAGTTATTTTCTTCTTTCCAAACAAAATGTGCTCTGAAAAAAGCAGCAATGATATTTAATTTATAATGCTGATGTAATAAGCATATCATGTCATAGGAAAAGTTTGCACACTATCCAAATCCAATAAACAACATTGCAACTATTCTCCTAACGTTGTTTTTTTTTTTATTTATTTACTATGCCTATGTATCTATTATGATGAGGAGACATTTTGTGAGATTTTAAAGCATACTTAAATACTTTATTCGGAATTTCCTTGGGGAGCGAACACGGAGCGGTGTTTCTGATATCAGTGAGCGAGGAGTGGAGCGGGAGCGGTAAATGGTGAACCCGGAGCGGAGCTGGAGCGGAGTGATTATATAATGCTTGGAGCGTGGAGGGGAAATTGTTGCCGCTCCACTCCGCTCACATACTCTGTTGAACACACGGGATGGAAACACTGATTTATTTACAAATGATATATTCCAGTTTTCCTCATAATGATGTTCTGTGATGAATGTGTGTGTGTAGGTTATATCGGTGTGGTGAACCGCAGTCAGAAGGACATCGACGGCAGAAAGGACATCCGAGTGGCTCTGGCGGCCGAGAGAAAGTTCTTCCTGTCCCATCCGGCGTACAGACACATAGCGGAGCGCATGGGCACACCGTACCTGCAGAAGACACTCAACCAGGTGTGTGTGTGTGTGTGTGTGTGTGTGTGTGAGTCAGGAAGATGGAGAGACTCAAGAAGTGACAACAACAATCATTGATTAGCATATTCTGTCTTGATAATCATGTTCCCGGGGGCGGGTTTATGTAAATTTTAGGGTTTGTGATGTCACTAGCCAGGGAGGAAGCTCGTGTAGTTCCTATCAGCCGTTTGTTGTAGTCCTTTAATGGGATACTCCACTTTTTTTTTTTTTTGGAAATAGGCTAATTTTACCTTTCCCCCAGAGTTAAACAGTTGGGTTTTACCGTTTTCTAACGTATTCAGACGATTTTCTGATATTTAGAAGAATATCAGTAACCAAACAGTTTCTGGTCTCATTGACTTGCATAGTAGGAAAAAAATATACTATGGAAGTCAATGAGACCAGAAACTGTCTGGTTACCGATATTCTTCTGAATATCAGAAAATCGTCTGAATACATTAGAAAACGGTAAAACCCAACTGTTTAACTCTGGGGGAGAGGTAAAATGAGCCTATTTCCATAAACGTGGAGTGTCCCTTTAAAAGAGATTTCTTTAAAAGCGAATCTCTCCCTTTGCGTTGAGCGTCGTAACTCTGCAGATGTTGTTTATGCTCAAACAGCAACATTACACACTAACTACAGTTATTAAAGTCAAACTTTAAGCACACCGTTTGTATTTGTCCCGTTTCCAGCAACTGACGAACCACATCCGCGACACCCTGCCGGCGCTGCGCAGCAAACTGCAGAGTCAGCTGCTGTCCCTGGAGAAAGAGGTGGACGAGTACAAGAGCTTCAAGCCGGACGACCCCGCGCGCAAGACCAAAGCCCTGCTGCAGTGAGTCACGCATCATCAGATCACATTATAGACAGAAATGAGTGTGAATAGAGGAGACCACATGCATTAAACTACTGTGTGTGTGTGTGTAGGATGGTGCAGCAGTTCGGCGTGGACTTCGAGAAGCGTATCGAGGGCTCTGGCGATCAGGTGGACACGCTTGAGCTCTCCGGCGGCGCGCGAATCAACCGCATCTTCCACGAGCGCTTCCCCTTCGAGCTCGTTAAGGTACGCTAGCCTCGTTTACTCCAGGTTTCACTGTGTTTGCTTTCGCTGAAGTCTCACTAGCTGATCTACAAGATGTGCTGGGTAATGTAAAGTTATGGGCATTAAAGTTTATAGTTGGGATATAAACACTGCTGTCTACGGTAGTGATCAGAATAGAGCAAAAACTTAATGCTTCAAATAAAAAGTATTACATGATTACACCAGTAGGTGGCGACAACTGACTTAGAAAATGACGTCATTTAATCATCAATTCAAGAGATTCGATCAAAAACGCTGATTCATTCAGTAATGAAACAAGTGAAGCCTTTATGAGTGAGTCATTGAATCATTCACTCAACCAAATAGACAATTAACATTTTGTCTGAACCTCTAGTAAATGACATGTTTAATGGCATGATCTCTATTTTAAACCAAACAATCGTGATTCTTACATCATCCAGAATCGTGCAGCGCTGATATAATAGTGAAAGTTACATTTTCAGCCAAACATTTCCTTTTAATCCCATAACACAGTAGATAAACGTGTGTGTGTGTGTTTAGATGGAGTTTGATGAGAAGGAGTTGAGGAGAGAGATCAGTTACGCCATCAAGAACATTCATGGAGTCAGGCAAGAACACACGGACATCATTCTCTCAGTTATTAAACTCCTATATCACACATGCTTTAACCTCTTTAACATTAGAACTGTTTAACTCGGGTGCTCTTCGCGTATCGGTCAAAAATGACTGAATTTTATTTATATTTCAATGAAAGGAATGTACTATATTTTAGTTCGATAATGTTTTTTTATTTAATATTTTGTATTTTTAGGGGATTTTATGGTACTAAATTATATTTACGCTGTGTTTATAATCCATTTATTCACTTTTTGACCATAGACCTGAAAATGAAATTTTAAAAACGAAATAAATAGAATTTTTGGTTAAATCGAATGTTTTATCAAAAATACTATTTTAAATTTGTGTATGAAATCTATATTTTCAAAAAGACATTTTACTCTAAAACTGCAAGAAAATCCATAAGTGTGTGTTCAGTGAGAGTGTGTTCGGCTGCAGTACCGAACGCTTCCACTAGAGGAAACTCTCATTCACTTCCACTGCGCTCGTTTCTGACCGCGAGCAGCTCAAGTGTGAATATTTAATACAGGAGCATTTAACCTGTTCTAAAGATGTTCATGATTTTTTGTGTGATTACATAGCAAGTGCCAAAACTTTACCAAGATTTTTATATCATATAAACGTAAAAATGTACGGTCAGAAATCGCAGACCGAAGAGCACAGATACACCACACATATTCAACATGCACTTAATGCTGATATTTGACCATCTCAGTAAACGCACCGGCTCATTAGAGTCATGGTTTCTGTAATCACACACGGCATGGTTTTACTCTGTTTGACCGTGTGTGTGTGTGTGTGTGTGTGACCTCAGGACGGGGCTGTTCACCCCTGACATGGCCTTCGAGGCCATCGTGAAAAAGCAGCTGATCAAGCTGAAGGAGCCGTGCCTCAAGTGCATTGACCTGGTCATCCAGGAGCTCATCAATACGGTCAGGCAGTGCACACTGAAGGTAGACGGAGAGACGCCTGAGCATGTCACGCTAACGGCTCCGCAAAGCAAAAACACGCTAGCCATGCTGCTTCAGGCTGATTGGCTGACTACTTCAATAAAGAAATGACTAAAACTGCTCGGCTTGTCAATTACATTTCACATCAGCCATACAATCTGACACGAAACGGTCCCGTTAACACTCAAATAGTGTTAGAAAACCACGACTAGCGGGTTAAAGAGCTGCGGTTCCAGAAAGCGTCTCCTTTAGGAACGAGGAAGTACTCCTCGTTGTGTTTTCATCCACCTGTCCACTTTTTCCTTATTGTGCCCTTAATTATCCCCCCAAATAACACCTGCGCTGTCCCATGATCCTCCAGGACGGGGCTGTTCACCCCTGACCTGGCCTTTGAGGCCATAGTGAAAAAGCAGATTGTTAAACTGAAGGAGCCGTGTCTCAAGTGTGTAGACCTGGTGGTGTCTGAACTCGCAACGCTCATCCTCAAGTGCACCGAGAAGGTAAAACATGACCGTTTCTGACAGATCCCGTAACCAATCCAATCCAGTCCTGAAACCAAACCGTCTTTGATTGACAGATCTCATAACCAATCAAATCCAGGCCTGTAACCGAACCGTCTTTGATTGACAGATGCTGTACCCAATCAAATCCAGTCCTGTAACCGACCAGTCTTTGACTGACAGATCCCTTACCCAATCAAATCTAGTCCTGTAACCAAACCCTCATTGATTGACGTATCTCTTAACCAATCAAATCCAGTCCTGTAACCGAACCGTCTTTGATTGACGGATCTCTTAACCAATCAAATCCAGTCCTGTAACCGAACAGTCTTTGATTGACAGATCCCTTACCCAATCACATCCAGTCCTGTAACCAAACTGTCTTTGATTGACATATCTCATAACCAATCACATCCAGTCCTGTAACCGACCAGTCTTTGACAGATCTTTTACCCAATCAAATCCAGTTCTGTAACCAAACCCTCTTTGATTGACAGATCTTATAACCAATCACATCCAGGCCTGTAACCAAACCCTCTTTGATTGACATATCTTATAACCAATCAAATCCAGTCCTGTAACCGACCAGTCTTTGATTGACAGATCCCTTACCCAATCACATCCAGTCCTGTAACCGAACCGTCTTTGACAGATCTTTTACCCAATCAAATCCAGTCCTGTAACCGACCAGTCTTTGATTGACAGATCCCTTAACCAATCAAATCCAGTCCCTGTAAAGTTCAGTGTTTGTCTGTGGTGGATGAGCTCAGCTTGTGTTTGTTTTTGCTTTGTGGGGATTATATTTACTAATCACACACATCACATTCGCCGTCAAACACACATCGGTTCAGGTCCGCATGCAGTCCTACTCATCCGTGTTCCTGCTGCCGCTCTCAGTGTGTGTTTGTGTCGTAGTTGAACTCGTATCCTCAGCTGAGAGAAGAGACGGAGAGAATCGTCACCACATACGTCAGAGAGAGAGAGAGCAAAACTAAAGACCAGGTGTGTGTGTGCGGAAACCTCCCTCCTGTTATTTACTGCTTCATTATTTTCTTTATGTAACATTAATATATATATTTATGTTTGTGTATTTATTCATGTGTGTGTGTTGCAGGTGATGCTGCTGATCGACATCGAGCTCTCCTACATCAACACAAACCACGAGGACTTCATCGGTTTTGCCAAGTGAGTGACTTCTGACCCTTGTTGACCTCTGACCCCTGTTGACCTTTGACCTGATTCAGTCTAACAGCAGTGTGTTTCAGCGCGCAGCAGCGGAGCGCGGCGGTCAGTAAGAAGAGGGCGATGCCCAACCAGGTACGACATCATTCACACACTCAACCAGCTGCCGATTGGTCTGTTCCTTCGCCTCATTAACATAGTCCCTTCCCTCGCTTCAGGTGATCCGACGCGGTTGGCTGACCATCAACATCAGCATCATGAAGGGCGGGTCCAAGGACTACTGGTTCATCCTGACCGCAGAGTCCCTGTCCTGGTACAAGGATGAGGAGGTGTGTGTGTGTGTGTGTGTGTTTAGATCTTTATTCATCATCTTTTGTGAAAACAATCCCTGTGTGTGTGTTTTCCAGGAGAAAGAGAAGAAGTTCATGCTGCCTCTGGATAACCTGAAGCTGCGAGACGTTGAGAAAGGGTTCATGTCCACCAAACACACCTTTGCCATCTTCAACACCGAGCAGAGGTGCGGCTGAGTCTATGTTTGTGCTCGGTTCACATCCGAGTGTGGGTCAATTATCACGCACATGCATGTGTTTAAACCTACCGACGCACTGCATTGCCATAGTAACCGATGCACATATTCCAGAAACGGAAGAGCTGCACGGACACACTAATCGGATGTGTTGCGATACACAGTGTGGACATCAGTAATTTTAGATCGAATCCATCGACAGTGTGAACGTAGCCTTAGTTACAAATCATTGATGATTTAATGTGTGATGTTGTGATTTCAGGAATGTGTATAAAGACCTGCGTCAGATCGAGCTGGCCTGCGACACTCAGGAAGATGTGGACAGCTGGAAGGCCTCTTTCCTGCGAGCGGGAGTCTATCCCGAGAAAGACCAGGTGACTGTCTCACCTCACCCTGTCTCACCTGTGTCTTACCTGTGTCTCACCTCATCCTGTCTCACCCTGTCTCACCTGAGTCTCGTCTCACCTCACCCTGTCTCACCTCACCCTGTCTCACCTGTGTCTTACCTGTGTCTCACCTCATCCTGTCTCACCTGTCTCACCTGAGTCTCGTCTCACCTCACCCTGTCTCACCTGAGTCTCGTCTCACCTCACCCTGTCTCACCTGAGTCTCGTCTCACCTCACCCTGTCTCACCTGTCTTACCTGAGTCTCACCTCACCTTGTCTCACTTGTTTCTTACTTGAGTCTCATCTCACCTCACCCTGTCTTACCTGAGTCTCACCTGTGTCTCACCTCACCCTGTCTCACCTGAGTCTCGTCTCACCTCACCTTGTCTCACTTGTATCTTACTTGAGTCTCGTCTCACCTGTGTCTTACCTGAGTCTCATCTCACCTGTGTCTCACCTCACCCTGTCTCATTTGTGTCTTACCTTAGTCTCGTCTCACCTCACCCTGTCTCACCTCACTCTCTCACCTCACCCTGTCTCACTTGTGTCTTACCTAAGTCTTGTCTCACCTGTGTCTCACCTCACCTGTGTCTTACCTGAGTCTCATCTTACCTGAGTCTCATCTCACCTGTGTCTTACCTGTGTCTCGTCTTACCTGAGTCTCATCTCACCTGAGTCTCACCTCACCTGTGTCTCGTCTCGCCTATGTCTTACCGGAGTCTCGTCTCGCCTATGTCTTACCTGAGTCTCACCTGAGTCTTGTCTCGCCCATGTCTTACCTGAGTCTCACCTCACCTGTGTCTTGCCCAAGTCTCATCTTACCCGAGTCTCATCTTACCCGAGTCTCGTCTTACCTGAGTCTCATCTCACCTGTGTCTCACCTGAGTCTCAAACGCACATCAGTCTCAGTGACTGTCACGCTGACTCTGGTCTGTTTCCAGGTGGAGAACGGGGACGGGGTGGCGGCCGACTCTCTCTCCATGGACCCTCAGCTGGAGCGGCAAGTGGAGACCATCCGAAACCTGGTGGACTCCTACATCGGCATCGTCAACAAGAGCATCCGAGACCTGATGCCCAAGGCCATCATGCACCTGATGATCAACAGCGTGAGTGTGGGCGGGGCTTACGCCATCATCTTATACTGATCACATGTCTTATTCACCTGTCAATCACAGAAGGTACTTCGCTTTTTCCTTTTCTGTGGCATTGGGGTTTGGGTTTTGTTTTTTTAACTTTTATTTGTTTATATTTAGTATTTTTAGTTTTAGATGTTTCAGGAGTTTTTTTTTGCATTGGAGTTTTTTGTTGTCATTCATTCTTTTGTTTCGGGCTGGTTTGTATCTGTTTTTTTGAGTTGGAGTTTTGAGGTTTATTTAATGTTTTGTTTTATGTATTTTGTGTTGGAGTTTTGATTTAATATGATTTATTTCAAGGACTTTTGGGGATTATTTATTTTTTATAATTTTTAATATTAATATTTGTTTTTAGCATTGGATTATTTGAGATTTATTATATTTATGTATTTTTTATTAAGACTATAAATTCTTTGTGTTGGAGTTCTGATGTTTATTTATTAATTAGTATTTTTTTATTTTTATGTTTTAATTTCTTAAGGACTTTCAGGGTTTATTAATTTTATTTGGTTTTATTTTAATTGTTTCTATTATTTTGTTTAATTTATGTTTTGTTTGTGTTGGACTAATGAGGTTTATATATATATATTGTTTTTGGGAGTTTTTCACAATTAGTTTGGGGGTTCATTGGATCCAGTCAGGCGTGTTGAAGCCGGGCTGATCCGGTGTGTGTGTGTGTGTGTCAGGCGAAGGATTTCATCCACTCGGAGCTGCTGGCGTACCTGTACTCGTCGGGCGATCAGAACAGTCTGATGGAGGAGTCGGCGGATCAGGCGCAGCGGCGAGACGAGATGCTCCGCATGTATCACGCGCTCAAGGAGGCGCTGCTCATCATCGGGGACATCAGCACCAGCACCATATCAGCACCGGTCCCGCCTCCGGTGGACGACACCTGGATACACACCGACCCCAGGTACTCTAACAGCCTTCACACACGAGATCTACACATGAACAGTTAAGCCAGGGTTTCCTAAGTCACCTTGGATTTACCAATCCAAACCCTTTGACTGGTAGTGTACAAGCATCATGTGTCAAATCAGGGATATTCCCAAACTTAGGAAAGCTTGGCTTAACTGTTCATGTTTGTATCTCAGTCAGATCTAATAACCCTGTGACTGCTCTGATCCTAACGGCGATGTTTCTCAGTCCCCCGTCTCAGCGGAAGCCGTCGTCAGGCGTGGCTCCGCCCCCCGGCCGGCCCCCTGCCGTGCGCGGCTCCACCCCCGGCCCGCCGGCCCCGCCGCCGCTGAACCCCTCGCCTGCGTTCGGGGCTCCTCCGGTGCCGTACAGGCCCGCCGGCGCTCTGGACCCGCTGGCTCCGCCCCCTCAGGTGCCGTCCCGCCCCGCACGCGTGCCGCCCGCTCTGCCGCCCGGCATCCCCAGGTACGCCCAACACCCTCCTCAAACACCACACACCTTTATTAACTTCCAGTTGCCTCTATAATGAAGGCTTATGAATATTAATTAGATCACATGTCAAGTTCCATAACATATTCATGAGGCACGGATTATTCGTAGTAAGACTCTCTAATTGGCTGACTTTTTATGCCTTCGTTTCTGATAATATATTTGTGTTAAATCATAAATCCAGAAGAATTAAAACAGGTCCATAACTCCATAAGGAATTCATTATTGGAATTGTTTTTAATCAAATTGTTAAAGTTTTATAAATTCAATTAATTATACATGCTTATTGATTATTACATCCTAAATAAAACATTATAATGGAATCCAGAAAAATAACAATTTAGGAAAAAATTATATTTATATTATATATAATTAAATAATATTTAAATCGAATCTCAAAATATAAACATTTAAATTAATTAGAAAGGCTTAATGGTTATTACAATTGAATTAGATCATTCAAATGGAATCCAGAAATATATATTTAAAAAAAAACAGAAACTGAGGAAAATGAAACCGATTTCATATGGCCCTAAAATACTTAAATTTTTGTTAAACTTCTAGCAACTTATTGTTAAATTGTATCAATGTCATGATTTCAAATTGCGCTGGTTATTGATTACTAAAATCTAATTTAGCCATTAACACCGAATTATGAACAAAAACTGAAGAAAAAAATGGAATCCAGAAAAAATGAAAATAACAGAATTTGGGTTGTCATAGAACTCTAAAAATGTATTATGTTTTAATAAATTGTATTCAAAATGTAATTCAGTTAATTGAAAATTCTTATTGATTTATTTATCCATTTAAACAGAATCTTGAACAATTAAAACTGGCTAAACTGATTTCATAGTGCAGCAATACCATGATGTGTTTTCGTGTGTGTGTGTGTGTGTGTGTAGCAGGAGACCTCCAGCGGCTCCAAACCGGCCCACGATCATCAGACCGTCAGAACCGTCTCTGCTGGACTGAGACACTTTCAACTCACACACTGCCAAAGCAAACACACTAATACACACAGTAACTAATATGCACACACACACACACAAGTGCAAATAAGGACGTCAACTCAAAATTTGATTGAGAGATGATTTTTGATACACTTTAAGTAGTAGTTGTAGTAATAATGATTTGTTTCGATAAACATTTCCGTTGTTGGGAGAACAAGCAACACTTAAACGCATGACATCATCGTCACGTACACACACACACACACACACACACAGACGACTGAACCTCTTCAACACTCCTCCTCTGTATTGTGTTTATAATGATGACGCATGATCACATGATCTCCTCTAACGTTCAGCACTTTACCGCTCGACACATTAACGCTGTTATGCGTGTGTGTGTGTGTGTGTAACACACTAAACTACGCTCGCTTCTGCAGCCGTCGAGTGTCAACACTTTCCCACAATAAGAGTCTTATTCCTCTTCAACTACAGCAGTTTATGGATGTTTCTACTTGAACACTTTTATACATCATGTGACTAACCGGAGGCGTGACCTTTCATTGGTTCTTCACTCCTTCATTGTTTCTCTTTCATGACCTTTCGCAAGGACTGCGAACAAAAGCAAACGTATCGTAATGCAGTGATTATAAGAATAAAAGGGCAATTTGTTAAGCGACTGCTTTGATTTCTTGTCCCTCGGATATTCAGTGTGAAATGGATGCGATTGTCTTCATTACTGACATGAAGCTTCGTAAATGTGACGCATTTCCAAATTAAACCAGATTTGTACTGAATTTCTATCCATGAATGAATCGAGCGGTTAAATACGAAGGTCTCTATGTAAACAGAGTTGATAAAATGTGCTGTTCTGTTGATCTGACCTGATCATTGAACACTAGCGACACCACGTACAAACATATGACCCGTTTTATTTGTTTATTGTGTAAAAGTCTTAAAAGGCTGTACAGAAGATTCCCTTTGCAAACGGTAACGCTGTCCCAAACGCCATCATCTCATTATGAAATGACAGGACAAAAAAAAAAAAACAAAGTGACAAAACTATGACAGGAAGACATGAAATGGACAGAAATGTGAAGTCTTGCGTCCTCAAGCGATCAGACGATTGGTTTGGTCTGATACGATGATGATGATGATGATGATGATCAGCAGTTCGGTATTCGACTGCGCGACTGAACTTCACAGGCACCCGGAAACGCCACGAAGGATCGTCCAATAGGAAAGCGTCTACTCCATCTAAAGGCACGGCGGTCTCCGCCTGGTCTCGGGCCTCGACACACGAGCGTGTGTGTGTGTGTGTGTTAGGAGCAGACTCTCCGCTTGTCGTCGAACAGCCGCCGGACGGTGTAGACCTGAGTGAGCGCGACGCTCAGCATGATCAGCATGTTGACACAGGACCAGAAGGAGACCCGCCACAGGTTGTCCTCCAGCAGGTTTCGGTCGCGAGCCTCGAACGCGCGCAGGACCGTCTGCATCTGACGACTGCGCTCCAGACGCCGGTGGACCGCCTCCATGGACTCCTGCCGCGAGAAACCCCAGGTTATTGCGTTTTATACTTCGGGTTAAACATGGAAGCTGGTTTCCACCACCGCATAACAATCAAAATATCAAAAACGTGATTGTGACTTTCTCAGAATTACGACTTTTTTTTTTTTTTGTCAATCCAAATTGTGAGATATGAACATGCAATTCTGAGAAAGGCGCAAATTTGTAAAAATTTTTTTTAATAATTATAATTTTATTTCTATTTTTTGCAATTGCGAGTTTGTCTTGCAATTCTAAGTCTGAATATAGTCGAAATTACATTGAAGAAACCAGCTTACATAGTCAAATACCATTGAAGATCTATTAAATATCATGAAAACTTGTCCGGGCCATATTACAACCAAAAATAAACATAAACATGGTGAAAAATATAAGAAATTCTATTTTGCTTGGTCAATGTAAAGTCATTGAAATAAAGCTTACATTAAAAAAATAAATATAGAAGCGGAAACTTAAACTTTAGATTTATTAAACTATTTTAAAAAAGTACTAAAAATAACAAAATTGCTAAAATAAACAAAAAAAATCAAATTTAAATATTATTAAAAAATAAAAATAAATCAAATTTAAATATTAAAAAGAAGCATAATAGTACATAAATTATACTAAAATAAATCTGTTTAAAGTTAATAACGCCTATCTAGGGAACCAGAATTTTTCACACTGATTTTTTAAATTAAATAGCCTAATTGATAAGTTCACTGATCAAATAAACAATTCTCAAGACTAATTTGTGTGTACACATAGACTTCAGTTGCAAGTTAATTACTGTAAACATTACTCTTACTTAAACTTAAAAATTAAATTAAAGATGATTAGATGTTGCCCATAGAGCGAATTAAATTTCACTAAGAATAATAGTTCAAAACTCAACGCTATATAAACATGTGACACCTTTATGTCGTCCAGCTTGTACTCCAATAGGCTCTCTGGTTCTCCTAGCCCCGCCCACTCGTCGTCCGCTCCCGCGTCATTGGACGGGTTGTCCAGGATGACCTCGAAGAAGACCATCTTCTCGGAAAACCTGCTGAAGGTGTTGTCGAAGCAGATCTGATAATCTCCCGCCTCTGTGGGCTCCACCCTGAAAACACAACGGACCAATCACAGGCGAGGAAACAACAGGAACAGGAACGCCAATCGTTCTGATACGACGATGAACTCCTGTGCAATTACTGTACTTGTATTCCTTGAGGGGAGATTCACACAGAACTGGTTTTTGCTTTTACAAATGTGAGACGCAGAGAAGTGTAATGAAAAATATGTTATTTTAGTTATAACGTAATGGCGTAGCGCGCGCGTTTACGTAGAAAGCCGACAGTAAAGCAGCAGGTTCTGTGAGAACCCTTTCGAAGACTACGGTGGCAGCTCTATGGTACAACTATGTATGATGAGGTGGTAATAAACACCGTAGTACTAGCTAATCGTCATATTCAACTACCATAGTGTGATGCCCAGACATAAATGTGGAGTGAGGGAAATGCGAACACTCACATGTGAACGCCATCAGAACGGCGAAACTCCGAGACCAGGTACATCCCCTCGGGAGAGACGACGGAGAAGTCCACATCCATACCTGCTCCTGCGATCACCTGAGGGAACAACGTCATATCCTCCTTTACCTGCTGCATACCCTAGCAACCACTCAGAATTCCTTAACAACCACAACATCCCATCACAGTTGTACAGGTAAACAAAATTCACTTTTTTTTTAATCTATAATAAAAGAAAAACTAGGAGAATCATATTTGTGACTGTTGACTGAATATGATTATCATTTGATCACGGATGTGAGGCAGGACACACAACAGGCCACCACGATAAACAAACAGCTGAGCTCACACCCTGTAGTTTAACTGATAAAGACATGTAAGGCTTGACACTTATTATAAAGCAATATTATTATAGACTTTTAAACCATACGTATTTATCGTTACAGTTCTGATAAAATGTTATAAATACATTTTATTTTGAGGTGTCATTATTACAGTGTAATTCTATATTTAAATACCGAGTAATATTAATCAAAAATAAAGTGTTACCTCATGTTTTTGAGAGAACATTTTGATAATATTAACGTTATTTTGACGTCACAGGAAGAACGTTTGCCTCATAACTTTGAGGAAAACCTCTCCAGAACGTGATCTAAAGTCCTGAAAGCGTCCGTGTATATTCACAGGTACTGATGTAACGTTAACGTTACATGTATATATTGACAGTTAGAGATGTAACGTTACCTGGTACTCGATCTCGATGCTGCCGTTGAGGACGGCGCTCTGGTAGAAGCACTCTTTACTGGCGGCGGGCAGCAGGAACGTGAACTCGCTGTCTGTGGGACTGAACGCGTTCACCACGCCGATAAACACCGCGAGCAGAGACACACACAACCTCCGCACATCATCCATGCTGTTTTGTCACAGAAAGAGCCTTTTAAACGGTGTTTGTGGCGGAGTTTTTGCAGAAAAACCAGTTAAACCCCCCCGTCCGTCCAGTGACGGATGTGTTCCGCTTCCGTAGCCTAACTTTCGCTCTCAGCCAATCAGAGCTCACCGAGTGTCCACGCGGCAGCCAATCAGCGCGCAGGGACTCGCGTTTTACACATGCGGCGTAAAACCATGGCGTCGAAACTTTTTAATATTATCATTGAATCGTGTAATCATAATAAACATCAAGCAATTATAGATAAGATTAACTTTATAAACCATTTTAATATAACAAATTATAGATATTGGTAAAATACAGGCTAGTTCACACTTCAGACAGCAGTTCAGTATTTAATCGGATATTATTTTACACACTAATATGATCTGTTTTCGCTAGATGGCGGCAGAGTTAAACCATCTCGTTTAGTCCATAGGTTTAGTCCTGCGGATTAACGACACGTGCATCTGTGTGGAAAATAATAAATCTGACAATCAGTTGCTTCTCTGCTACTCCGCAGTATTATATTTCTGCAACATTGATAATTTAACAAACTTCTTAACCACATAAATGGACTTCAAGACTGTACCTTTTAGCTCATAAATACTTTTCCTCTTGGTGATTTTTTTTTTTTTTGGTGCAAATTGTTTGGTAAACTTTCCAAATTAGCCTTATACACGATTTTTAGAAGGTTAATTCATCAAATGTCAGAGTTTTTAGTTGTATGAATAAAAATCTCATGTGCCCTTTTAATTTCTAATCCGTTTAATAATCAATGACGTTTCAACATATTTTTTTTTTACTACAAGATATCATACATTTATTTTTTGCTGATATCTATTGGCATTGAACCACTACATAATCTTCTGAAATTCATTCTCTACAATTTGTAAGCTTTTGGTGGGTGTGATGGCGCAGTGGGTGAGACACATGCCTTTGGTGTGAGAGACCCGGGTTCGAATCCTCAGATAAAATAATAAATGTAAATGTATTATATTTGTTATCACCATTATTAATAGAGTTCAGCTATTGTTCAGTTTCATGAGGGCAGGTGTGTGTGTGTGTGCGTGTGTGTTCAGAAATGATTCATGGTCAGCTTGTGTGCAACTGTTTCCTGTCTCACTGCATCCTTACATCTGAGCACCGGAACTCTCAGCTCAGTGTGTGTGTGTGTGTGTGTGTGTGAGTGAGTGTGTGCACTAGACTCTAGGTCATCAGATAAGCAGTTGCACCTGTGGTCACCCTATTTGTTTCAACTTTTTCCGGATTGTCTTTATATGTGTGCATATCTTCTTGCATCGGCTTCTCTTTCCTACACACACACACACACACACACACACACACACACACAAACAAACAAGCGCAGTGTGATATCAGGACTCAACATTTCATCATATATTTGGAGAAATGAAATTACTCAACATCAGGTTGTTCCTGTTCGGTACTTCAGTGGCTCTAATGATGTTACATAAAAGATATTGTCTTTTTAAGTAACAATAATACAAAGTTATTTTATTCAATAACTAGTGTATTGAATAAAGTCTATAAAATTAAATACATTAATTTTTTTGTAATCAAGTAGGCTATTGTTATTGTAAGTTAAGTTTCTGATAAGTAGAATATTGTTACTTTTTGTACAATATGATTTTGTATGATTTTTTTTTTTACTTTTTTCATATTGCAAAGTTGAGCAATATAAATAGAGAACCGCAACAGAAGACGTGCGTACAGATGAAGTGACGGATGATTTATCATTAGACAGCAGCACTTCCTCATCCTAGTTTCTGTCCCTTGTTGAACCCCTCCCTACTCTCTCTCTCTCTCTCTCTCTCTCTCTCTCACACACACACTCTCTCGCACACACACACACTATATCTCTCTCATTCCCTCAGATGCAGGTGTGTGAGCTGTGCTGTCGCTGAGGATGCAGTGAGTGCATGGAGGAGAGTGAGTCTGGTTAGCTCAGTGCTGTGGCGTCAGCATGCCGGACACGGGCGAGAAGAAGCGCATTCCTCAGGTGTTCGTGGTGGACAGCCAGGCGTTCCCGAGCCAGGCGAGCGGCAGGCAGGACGTCCCGCGGCTCCAGCTCATGAACCTGCTGCTGGCGGCGGCGCTGCTCGGCGTGATCCTCGAGGCGGGCTGCATCTGCCACCTCTACAGCCTCTACAGCAGACACATGGTCAGTGCTTCATTTCTATTGCATAGAGTTATCTGCCACTTCTACAGCAGACACACGGTCAGTGCTTCATTTCTATTGCATAGAGTTATCTGCCACTTCTACAGCAGACACACGGTCAGTGCTTCATTTCTATTGCATAGAGTTATCTTCCACCTCTACAGCAGACACACGGTCAGTGCTTCATTTCTATTGCATAGAGTTATCTGCCACTTCTACAGCAGACACACGGTCAGTGCTTCATTTCTATAGCATAGAGTTATCTGCCATCTTTACACACACGGTCAGTGCTTCATTTCTATAGCATAGAGTTATCTGCCATCTTTACACACACGGTCAGTGCTTCATTTCTATAGCATAGAGTTATCTGCCATCTTTACACACACGGTCAGTGCTTCATTTCTATAGCATAGAGTTATCTGCCATCTCTACAGCAGACACACGGTCAGTGCTTCATTTCTATAGCATAGAGTTATCTGCCACCTCTACAGCAGACACGGTCAGTGCTTCATTTCTATAGCATAGAGTTATCTGCCACTTCTACAGCAGACACACGGTCAGTGCTTCATTTCTATAGCATAGAGTTATCTGCCATCTTTACACACACGGTCAGTGCTTCATTTCTATAGCATAGAGTTATCTGCCATCTTTACACACACGGTCAGTGCTTCATTTCTATAGCATAGAGTTATCTTCCACCTCTACAGCAGACACACGGTCAGTGCTTCATTTCTATAGCATAGAGTTATCTTCCACCTCTACAGCAGACACACGGTCAGTGCTTCATTTCTATAGCATAGAGTTATCTTCCACCTCTACAGCAGACACACGGTCAGTGCTTCATTTCTATAGCATAGAGTTATCTGCCACCTCTACAGCAGACACACGGTCAGTGCTTCATTTCTATAGCATAGAGTTATCTGCCATCTTTACACATATGGTCAGTGCTTCATTTCTATAGCATAGAGTTATCTGCCATCTTTACACATATGGTCAGTGCTTCATTTCTATAGCATAGAGTTATCTGCCATCTTTACACATATGGTCAGTGCTTCATTTCTATAGCATAGAGTTATCTGCCATCTTTACACATATGGTCAGTGCTTCATTTCTATAGCATAGAGTTATCTTCCATCTTTACACATATGGTCAGTGCTTCATTTCTATAGCATAGAGTTATCTGCCATCTTTACACATATGGTCAGTGCTTCATTTCTATAGCATAGAGTTATCTGCCATCTTTACACATATGGTCAGTGCTTCATTTCTATAGCATAGAGTTATCTGCCACTTCTACAGGAGACACACGGTCAGTGCTTCATTTCTATAGCATAGAGTTATCTGCCATCTTTACACACACGGTCAGTGCTTCATTTCTATAGCATAGAGTTATCTGCCATCTTTACACACACGGTCAGTGCTTCATTTCTATAGCATAGAGTTATCTGCCATCTTTACACACACGGTCAGTGCTTCATTTCTATAGCATAGAGTTATCTTCCACCTCTACAGCAGACACACGGTCAGTGCTTCATTTCTATAGCATAGAGTTATCTTCCACCTCTACAGCAGACACACGGTCAGTGCTTCATTTCTATAGCATAGAGTTATCTTCCACCTCTACAGCAGACACACGGTCAGTGCTTCATTTCTATAGCATAGAGTTATCTGCCACCTCTACAGCAGACACACGGTCAGTGCTTCATTTCTATAGCATAGAGTTATCTGCCATCTTTACACATATGGTCAGTGCTTCATTTCTATAGCATAGAGTTATCTGCCATCTTTACACATATGGTCAGTGCTTCATTTCTATAGCATAGAGTTATCTGCCATCTTTACACATATGGTCAGTGCTTCATTTCTATAGCATAGAGTTATCTGCCATCTTTACACATATGGTCAGTGCTTCATTTCTATAGCATAGAGTTATCTGCCACTTCTACAGCAGACACACGGTCAGTGCTTCATTTCTATAGCATAGAGTTATCTGCCATCTTTACACACACGGTCAGTGCTTCATTTCTATAGCATAGAGTTATCTGCCATCTTTACACATATGGTCAGTGCTTCATTTCTATAGCATAGAGTTATCTTCCATCTTTACACATATGGTCAGTGCTTCATTTCTATAGCATAGAGTTATCTGCCATCTTTACACATATGGTCAGTGCTTCATTTCTATAGCATAGAGTTATCTGCCATCTTTACACATATGGTCAGTGCTTCATTTCTATAGCATAGAGTTATCTGCCACTTCTACAGCAGACACACGGTCAGTGCTTCATTTCTATAGCATAGAGTTATCTGCCATCTTTACACACACGGTCAGTGCTTCATTTCTATAGCATAGAGTTATCTTCCACCTCTACAGCAGACACACGGTCAGTGCTTCATTTCTATAGCATAGAGTTATCTTCCACCTCTACAGCAGACACACGGTCAGTGCTTCATTTCTATAGCATAGAGTTATCTGCCATCTTTACACATATGGTCAGTGCTTCATTTCTATAGCATAGAGTTATCTTCCATCTCTACAGCAGACACACGGTCAGTGCTTCATTTCTATAGCATAGAGTTATCTTCCATCTCTACAGCAGACACCCGGTCAGTGCTTAATTTCTATAGCATAGAGTTATCTGCCATCTTTACACATATGGTCAGTGCTTCATTTCTATAGCATAGAGTTATCTGCCATCTTTACACATATGGTCAGTGCTTCATTTCTATAGCATAGAGTTATCTGCCATCTTTACACATATGGTCAGTGCTTCATTTCTATAGCATAGAGTTATCTTCCATCTTTACACATATGGTCAGTGCTTCATTTCTATAGCATAGAGTTATCTGCCATCTTTACACATATGGTCAGTGCTTCATTTCTATAGCATAGAGTTATCTGCCATCTTTACACATATGGTCAGTGCTTCATTTCTATAGCATAGAGTTATCTGCCACTTCTACAGGAGACACACGGTCAGTGCTTCATTTCTATAGCATAGAGTTATCTGCCATCTTTACACACACGGTCAGTGCTTCATTTCTATAGCATAGAGTTATCTGCCATCTTTACACACACGGTCAGTGCTTCATTTCTATAGCATAGAGTTATCTGCCATCTTTACACACACAGTCAGTGCTTCATTTCTATAGCATAGAGTTATCTTCCACCTCTACAGCAGACACACGGTCAGTGCTTCATTTCTATAGCATAGAGTTATCTTCCACCTCTACAGCAGACACACGGTCAGTGCTTCATTTCTATAGCATAGAGTTATCTTCCACCTCTACAGCAGACACACGGTCAGTGCTTCATTTCTATAGCATAGAGTTATCTGCCACCTCTACAGCAGACACACGGTCAGTGCTTCATTTCTATAGCATAGAGTTATCTGCCATCTTTACACATATGGTCAGTGCTTCATTTCTATAGCATAGAGTTATCTGCCATCTTTACACATATGGTCAGTGCTTCATTTCTATAGCATAGAGTTATCTGCCATCTTTACACATATGGTCAGTGCTTCATTTCTATAGCATAGAGTTATCTGCCATCTTTACACATATGGTCAGTGCTTCATTTCTATAGCATAGAGTTATCTGCCACTTCTACAGCAGACACACGGTCAGTGCTTCATTTCTATAGCATAGAGTTATCTGCCATCTTTACACACACGGTCAGTGCTTCATTTCTATAGCATAGAGTTATCTGCCATCTTTACACATATGGTCAGTGCTTCATTTCTATAGCATAGAGTTATCTTCCATCTTTACACATATGGTCATTGCTTCATTTCTATAGCATAGAGTTATCTGCCATCTTTACACATATGGTCAGTGCTTCATTTCTATAGCATAGAGTTATCTGCCATCTTTACACATATGGTCAGTGCTTCATTTCTATAGCATAGAGTTATCTGCCACTTCTACAGCAGACACACGGTCAGTGCTTCATTTCTATAGCATAGAGTTATCTGCCATCTTTACACACACGGTCAGTGCTTCATTTCTATAGCATAGAGTTATCTTCCACCTCTACAGCAGACACACGGTCAGTGCTTCATTTCTATAGCATAGAGTTATCTTCCACCTCTACAGCAGACACACGGTCAGTGCTTCATTTCTATAGCATAGAGTTATCTGCCATCTTTACACATATGGTCAGTGCTTCATTTCTATAGCATAGAGTTATCTTCCATCTCTACAGCAGACACACGGTCAGTGCTTCATTTCTATAGCATAGAGTTATCTGCCATCTTTACACATATGGTCAGTGCTTCATTTCTATAGCATAGAGTTATCTTCCATCTCTACAGCAGACACCCGGTCAGTGCTTAATTTCTATAGCATAGAGTTATCTGCCATCTTTACAGCAGACACACGGTCAGGACTGCAGACACACACTCCTGAGTCCTTCTTGTGGCTTTCAGTCATAAAGTCATATTTCACATACCAACAATACGGATTAGAAAAGGCTGATTAGGCTGATTAGAAAATGCTATTCTTTAAACATTGAACTTGTTGATTCAGGTTGATTAATTCATTACTATAGGAGAGGAAAGTTTTTTTTTAAATCGTTAAATCATCTAAATCGTCAACATGTATGTTAGACCCTATACCAACTACACTACTGAAAGGGATGCTTCCAGAGGTCAGAGATCCTCTTCTCAATATCATTAATTCATCTTTGTCATTAGGTATGCACTGAAAACTTTTAAGCTGGTTGTTATTAAACTGCTTGTAAAAAAAAACAAAAATAAACGAAACTTGATCCTACAGAATTTAGTCAATTACAGGCCAATCTCTAATCTATCTTTTCTGTCAAAGATGCTAGAAAAGGCAGTCTCCTCACAACTGTGAAAATCCTCTCAGATATCATTTCTTTCAATAAAGGAACAATCAGGATTTAGACCATACCATAGCACTGAGACAGCTCTCGTTAGAGATGAACAAATGATTTGCTCTTATCGTCCGATCGTGGTTGTATCTCTTTATTAGTGTTACTCAATCATTTGACACAATTGACCACAATATTCTTTGAAATGTTGGCATTAGTGGAACTGCAAATAAAAATAGTGTTTTAAATCATACTTATCTGACCGTTATCAGTGTGTAGCAATAAATGAAGAGATGTCTTGATCACAAGTTCACTATGGCGTACCACAAGGCTCAGTACTAGGACCGCTGCTGTTCACTCTGGAGATTTCATTAGGAAACATGGCATTAGTTTTCACTGTTATGCGAATGATACTGATGAATATATATTTCTTCATGCCCTGATGAAACTTACCAATTCACAATTAACGGAATGCATAGATATAAAAAACTAGATGACTAGTAATAACCACTAAATTCTGAAAAAAACAGAGATTCTAATTATTGGACAAAAAACGTCTTCATCACGTAACACTCGATGGCTGCTCTGTTAAGTCTTCGTCGTCGGTTAGGAACCTGCGTGTGCTCTTTGATACCAATCTCTCATTCAAGTCATGTGTCTAGTATCTGTAAAACCGCATTTTTCCATCTTAAAAATATATCCAAATTACGTCATATGCTCTCATTGACAAATGCGGAACAATTGGTTCATGTGTTCATGACATCAAGGCTAGATTACTGTAATGCTCTACTAGGTGGTTGCCCTGCAAGCTTAATATTTGGGGTTATAGTTTACAAATCAGCCACGATGAAGTCTAAATGTATATCCAAACGCAGAACCAAATGGACATGATTGCACACAAAAGATAACTGTGATTGGATAACTGGAGTAGCCAGTGGACCAATGGCGTCGCAGCGTCTCTAATGTTGGTTTGGTGTTTCTGAAACGCTGGAGTCGAAGTGAATGATTGGGTCACACAAACGAGTGTGTTCCCAAACACCAGCATCCGAGCGCCAGAGAACATGACAGTTTAGTCGACACACACACTCGTTTATGATGGAGGAGAAACAGCCAAATGCTTTTCTAGTGTCTCTTGAACTCCACTTTTACACACAAGCAAAAGTAGTGTGATAGCTAGTGTCCTCTGCTAATAATACACATCTCTCTGCTGATCTATAGTGGCATTAATGAATCTGTCTTTTAGCTAATGGATCTTGGTTCAGATGTGTGTTTGGTGGAGGTTTGAACCCTCTGAATGTTGGTAACTAGCCCAGATCACTAACCACTAGGTTACACAACCCCCGCAGTGTATTGACATAGTTCTGTATAAGTGTTGATTTCCTGTAAACATATAGACTGGTTTGCACACTTAGTTTCAGGGCCTGAGAAAGCAAACATATGAACACGCATTAGATGCCGTTTAGCAGATCAGCCTATTTCAAACACACACACACACACACACACACACACACAAGTCAAAATAATCATGCTTGGGTACATCTTAATAAAAAGTCATAATTATGACATATCAAGTCATAATCATGATTATGAGATAAATATGTCATTAATTATGAGGAAAACGTGAAATTATGAGATCAAAAAATTTAAATGAAGACATACTAAATCTAATCTGAAATACTAGATTTACAGACTAAGTCATGAGCGCCATCAAGTCATATTTTTACGTTAACAGCAATCTTACAACAATCTTCTTGGTTATGTGTTTGTGTCGGTCCGAATAGATACATTTATTAAAATATCGCTCTGAACGTTTGTGTTTACAGGCTTTAGTTTCCCAGAAAATTTACTAAATCTGAAACGGCAAAATGTTCCAGAAAAAACAGGTTGTCAAAAAATGTCTCTTTTCCCCCTAGATTTCATCAGATATCCAGAAAGTGGAGTTTAGAAAAGTGAGTTTTTCTTTGCTCGGAAATGTGTGTGTAAATATATAAACATATCTTGGTTGATCTTAATAATTCTGCTGTAAATATTAATCTGCAGGCAGAGAAGGACGTCTTTCACGCTAGTGTTAAAGGTTGGTAAACACACACGCACACGTTTGAAATACTGCTATTCATCATGTCTTTAATGTTCATCCTGTTTGTTTTCTCAACAGATCTTAATGAAATTTTACCTGAAAAAACCCCTAAAGCTGATGGCAAACCGGCAGCATTTCTGCTAAGTATGAAAACACACACACACACACACACACACACACACACACGCGTTTACTCAACTATCAGAATGAATGGGGACATTGCGTATATTACTTTTAATTAAATACAGTACAGCAAGTTATAAATACTGCAATCCCCAACATAAAACCTTCATTTTTACAATAACAGAATAAAACTATAACATTTTGAGGTTTTGTCAGGTTGAGCTCACTTCTGGGAACAAATCTGTCCCCAAAATGTGGTTAAGTAGGTACACACACACACACACACACACACAGAGAGAGAGTCTTTCCATTAATAGTAAAAGATTAAAATCCATTAAAAACTTATAGTAAAATCATGATATTATAAGCCATGTCATTTTTCATTAAAAACATTTTGACCGTTCTGTGCCGTCTGTTACACTTTTTACGAAAGTAAAAACTAATGTTGTTAATTTTTAACAACGAGTATCTCGTCATGAAACTCTGATTGACTTTACATGAGCTCTGCAAGCAATCACATTACCACATGGCACAAGCTGAGTGGCTCAGGTGATCCGGCAGCCAATGACATCGCTTGCTCAGACTCAGATATTGCGGTCCAGTCTGTGCTGCACAATGAGTCTGAAATATTCATATGCGTTTTTTCGTATATTCGTGATTCGGTGGCTCTGAATTGTCAAAACACCATTCAATCACCATTCAAACAGCTACGGATGCAAAAACGTAGAAAGTAGAACCCGATGCGATTTTTTTTATTTTTTTTTATTTTTATTTTTTATTTTTTTTTGGGGGGGGTGCAGTGTGCAAGCGTGACAGACATAACGTGAGGGCGAATTGATTTTTTAATGTGCTCAAATTTCAGACTCTGTGCAACAAGGGCCTTTAAGCTTGTATCACAGTATACTCACTACAAAATACTTCACTACACCGCTGGTCGCTGGTCGCAGAAGATCTTTTGTAGTGTTCTGGCTTACTGTTTTATGCTAATCATAAAACTAAAACTAAAAAATCCCATAGATGTACGTTGGCTGTAATGCTAGTGCTGGCCTATAGAGGGAGTCACGCAATAAGAAATCTTTGTACACTTTTACGCCCGTGGGTGAATGCCGCTTTTAGTTTATTCCGCGAGTAAACTAATGTGCTGTAACACACACACATACAAACAATAGTGCGCACTCAAATCATTCAGGAGTGCCGAAACTTACCGTCAACACTGCTTTTTTTTATCAATAAACCAGCTTATGAACTAAAAAGTGCTAGCATAGATTTCTTCCTGTTGAAGTAACTAAAAACTAACGCTAATTAGTAGAAAAATGCAGCACTAACAATTCACACACGCAATCGCTCTCTCTCTAACACATTCAAGTAAATAATTTTACTGTGTTACTTTATCTGTATCTGATTTAGAACAGGCAGAAAACTGTGAGAAATAGCGACCCATGGACTAAAACGAGTGGTTGTGCAGCCGCGATAGACTAACGCTGTGCTAACTAACTAACATGTCCCAGTGTCGGCTCAGGCTCAACAAACACACACCAACTCACAAACATTAGCTTCTAGTTGCAAACTGTGGCTTGTTGCAAAGCGTTCCCTTCTCTCCTGTATTTATTAATGATGTAATCAGCGATTAGTTACTTTACGGAAAAAAACATGAGGTCGTTAAACCTCCAGTAGTCCATGCTTGCTCTAAAGTAGCAGTATGTATATATATATATATATATATATATATATATATATATATAGATATGTATATACTGTGTATAATTATTTTGTATACATAAATGCATGCATGTATATATTTAAGAAATATTTGCTTGTGTATTATATATATTTTACATCATTTTTATTATATATAAATATTTTATATATAAATATCTAAGTTTCTTAAAAAAACACACACACACACACACACATATATTATGTGTATACAAACTTTTGTTTTGGATGCGTTTAATGGACTGACAGCACTCATACGTATGTAATCTAGCTCGAGTGTGTTTGTGTAGGCAATTCGGCCGCGTCTGGAGGCAGCGGCATCCTGGGCTGGAGGACCGACGGCTTCCCCATGTTCATGAAGGGAATGGACTACAAGAACAACAGTCTGTACATCCAGCAGGAGGGCTACTATTACGTCTTCTCCAAGATCTCCCACCTGGAGAATTGCACAATCTTCCAACACAAACTCATGAAGTGCTCGCAGAGCTACAACTACATACCCATGGAGCTGATACAGAACTCCAGGTACTCCCTCTGATAACACGACTCACTGGCTGCCTTTACAGGCATACAAATAATCCGTCAGGACTGATGGCTCAGTCGGACTGTAAGCCTTCGTGTAAATGCCTTATCTACACCTAATGACGTAGAAATAGCGTAATGATGTAGAAATAGCGTAATGACATAGAAATAGCATAGAATAGCATAAAATGTAGAAATAAAGTAATGACGTAGAAATAGTGGAATGACGTTGAAATAGCGTAGAATAGTGTAAAATGTAGAAATAAAGTAATGACGTAGAAATAGCATAATGGCGTATAGATTATGCCAAAGTAACACAGTAGAATGTAGAAATGACGTAGAAATAGCGTAATGGCATAGAGATAGTGTAATGGCGAAGAGATAGCGTAATGACGTAGAAATAGCATAATGGCGTAGAGATAGCGTAATGACGTAGAAATAGCGGAATGACGTAGAAATAGCGGAATGACGTCAAAATGATGTAGAAATAGCATAATGATGAAGAAATAGCGTAATGTCGTAGAAAGTGTAATGATGTAGAAATAGCGTAATGTTGTAGAAATAGGGTAGAAATAGCGTAAAATGTAGAAATAAAGTAATGACATAGAAATAGCGTAATGATGTAGAAATAGTGTAGAAATAGCATAAAATGTAGAAATAAAGTAAAGATGAAGAAATAGCGTAGAAATAGTGTAAAATTTAGAAATAAAGTAATGACGTAGTAATAGCATAATGGCGTAGAAATATCGGAATGACCTCGAAATGATGTAGAAATAGTGGAATGATGTAGAAATAGTGTAATGTTGTTGAAATAGGGTAATGTCGTAGAAATAGCGTAATGTTGTAGAAATAGCATAATGTCGTAGAAGTAGCGTTATGTTGCAGAAATAGCGTAATCACTTAGAAATGCCATAATGACTATTTCTAAGTCTAAATAGCACAATGAATTCAGACGACTTCTGTCAACATTACGATCATGAATGTGTTCACTGCAGGATCCTCTGCGTGCCGGATAAGCCCCAGTCGAGGAGCGGGCAGGGCAACAGTAACCTGGGCGGCATCTTCCAGCTGAGTAAAGGAGACAGTGTGTTCGTGATGGTCAATAACAGCTCGCTGGTCCTCCATAGCACGTACGAGAACGTTTTTGGTGCCTTCATGGTCTGAGTACAAAAATCTGCAGGAAACTTTCTCTCACTCATACACGCACACACATAGGTTCTCATTCCGGTTTTAAATATTATTTTTATAAACACATTATGTGAAGCATTGCAATATAAAAATTTTATATATCTTTTTTCAAGTGGTTGACCGATATATTGCCAAAGGTTGATATATCCACCGATATTTGCCATGTTATGATACTCTTTTCTGTTTGGCTGAGGTTTCGACTTTTATTTTGACAGCGCTGATTCCATGCTATCCCATGCTCCCAATAGTAATAAACACAAACAATATAATACTTTTTCATTTAAGGCCCTTGCACACTGAGTCCAAAATTCGCGTCCGAAATTTTCGCACGTTAAAAAATAAATACGACCTCACGTTATGTCAATCACGCTTGCACACTGCCTCCGAAACTTTCGTCCGTCATAAAAAAAATCGAATCGGGTTCGATTTTCTGCATTTTTCGCATTCATAGCAGGCAGTTTGAATGGAGTTTGAAGGGTGTTTTGACAATTCAGAGCCACCGAATCACGAATATGTAAAAACGCATATGAAAATTTCGGACTCGGTGTGCAATGGCCTTTAAGGTCTTGAAATTTTTCGTATGCGTTTTTTTTTCGTTTTCGTCTTTCGGTCTAAACACTTCCCAAAATGCTTGAGCTACGGATATGAAAAATGCAGAAAATCGAACCCGATCCGTTTTTTTTTTACTAACCGATGCGAGTTTCTGAGGCACGTGTAAACATGATTCACACAAAGTGAGGTCGTATTTATTTTTTAACGTTAACGAAAAAAGTTTCTGACTCAGCAAGTACGAAATTATATAATTTAAATAAATCTTTGAATATTCAATAAACATTAATTTCTCAATCCTTGCAGACTTCCTTGAATCCAGCTGTGAGATATCTGAAGTGTGTATTTGTAGACCGCATAAAAACGTAACAGTCGGACTTTGCAATTTGAATATATTTAAATATTGCGCGTAAGTTAAATTCACGACTTTGGGTTTTTGACTTTTGGGATAACCCTTGATATTAAACTATGCTCGAATCCACTGTCATGTTCATGTCATTCATACTGTGACCTGTATGTAAAATTAGTGTTATCTTCCCAGATTACGGAGTGTCCTGTTGGTTACAGTATTTACTTCCTTTTTATTCAAGTTTGTTTCTTGTGAAAATACTGTAATATAGGACTAGAGAATTAAGTTGCCATCTAAAGTATAATGTAAGTCTGTTATTTCACAGATTATTTTTTAATTATTTTTTTTTTTACCAAATTATTTATTCACAATTTATTAAATATTAAGTAATATAAATTAGTCCACACTGCTCTCTAAGCATCAGCCTTAAAAAAATCAATATTGGTCAACCACTAATTGTTTTTATTTTTTAGTTGCTTAAATATATTTAGTGTGTGTATTGCTAAAATCAGATGTAATTTCTCTGTACATGTAAAATTGCATTCTGCCGGTGTGTGTGCTAAAGGCTCATTCTCAGGAGACGGTGCCATTTTAAAATAAATGTATTTTTTTAAAAATAATTTATTTTTAAATAACTTTAATATTTAAGAAATCTCATTTCCCACCTCAGGTCCAACGTACCAGCGTTATTCCTATATTTACATTATAAAACAATAAATGTTTTTCAGAAAAACAATTCATAGTATATAACCATTAAAATGTAATAATGATGTGGATATACAAAATGGCTGGTATTAAAACAAATTTTAAAATGCTGTTAATAATACACACCCTTTCCTGAGAAAGAAGTGCTTTACTGTGTCAGCTCAGATTCATCTGGGGTCGCTTAACACATTATCTGAGGTCAGAAGTCCATCCCGTGCCTTTAAATCATGTGTATTATGATTCAGATGCTTGTTAACATGATGTCTGATATATATATTTTGCTTATGAGCTCATGTCTTTTTTTATATATAAGTATTACATGTGTTTGTTACAAGTTTAAGTGGATTTCCCAGATAGCACAGGTACGTCTGTTAGACGTCTGCTAAAGAGCACAAACGTCTTAGTTTAGTAAAAGCCGATTTTCGTGCATTTTAAATCATAAACATCTCAAAGACGTTTTCTAAACGTCTGTTTAACATCTGACAGGAACCGTATTGCAGATGAGCAAACGCTCTATAATTAAGATGTAACCCGAACATCAAATAGACGTCTCTGAGATTTACGTGTGCTAACTGTGCAGATCCTCATTAAGATGTAACCCGAACATCAAATAGACGTCTCTGAGATGTACGTGTGCTAACTGTGCAGATCCTCCGAGATGATGTGATTATAACTGTCACCTTTACCGAACTTAATTTACTGTGATGTTTAATATTTAGTCAGAGACTGAATCATTGGGGCAGAAACGTAATCTACTCAAACTCGCGCTGCATTCTGAAATGGAAAGCATTGCTGTATAAATCAATCTTTTCCTTGTTTGTTTCAGTTCAGCAACAGTTTGAGAGAATCTTGCTGAGCAAGTTTGTTAACGCCACAGTAAAGGCCCTTTCAGACCAAGAACGATAACTGTGTTAGCGTCCACACCAAAGCGCGATGACGATCTGTATATTACAGGTGCTGTAGTTTTGTCGTCTGCCACTTTAAATGCGCGAGCTCTTTAAAGCAGGATGGATTCTGATTGGTTGTTAATGTTTTTATCATTCACCAGCTGGAAAAAATTGCTCTAAACGGTATTGTTATATGGTGCGTTCAAGTCATCTCGTAGAGATCGTATTTACGAGTTTAACGCACATGAACGAGATGTTTACGAGTTGGGTGTGTGTCAGAGAGAAAAATGGCCAAATACCACAATACTTTAAAGGGTTAGTTCAAATATATTACTCATGTAAATAAAAGGGTTAGTTCACTCAAAAATGCAACAGCGTAGTGTAACAGCGCGGTTGTACGTCAGAACGTAGGCTCACTATTGGCCGACATGCAAGAGAAGAGATAGTTGAATAAAGTCGTTATTTTTGTTTGTTTTCTTTGCGCACAGAAAGTATTCTCGACGCTTGATAAACTAAAGGTTGAGCCGCTGTAGTCACTCAGACTATTTTAATGATGCCTTTACTAACTTTCTGGGCTGGCAGATGAAATTACCAAGAGGCCTATGGAAGAGTGATCCAGCTCTCAGATTTAATCAGAAATATCTTCATTTGTGTTCTGAAGATGAACGAAAGTCTTACGGGGTTGAACAACACGAGGGAGAGTAATTCCTGACAGAGTTTACAATTTTGGGTGAACTATCCCTTTAGGGTATGTAGCAGTGATATGGTTAGATTTTTTTATTATTAGTGACAAACTGCACAAAATATAATAGCATTGTAAAATACCAATATAATATGTAACAATACATTTACGGTGGTTTCATAAATAAAAAACAAAACAAAAAACAGCACACCTGATCAACAAAGCCCATTCCCAAGATCCACCCACAATCATGACTAAATAACAAATAAATAAAATGACAAGAAAAGGACAGAAAACTTGACCAAAACAATATATACAAAGATTTCACACTGATTCACATTCTTAGTTTCATTTTCTACAAGTATAGAGTTAAAACCCTGCTGTATTTTTGTGTAGCTGAATAAGACCGATAGTTCTGATCTGGACTCTCTTTTACATTTAGAACATTTGATTTATTTGAAACGACATCGTTATCGTCCTCGGTGTGAACGGGCCTCTAGAGTGTGTTCAATGAGATCTAACATTCATGTGTGTGTTACAGTTAGAGTGGGTGTGTGACATTTGTGATGTTATTTATAGAGTACGTACTAACTGTATGTGTCAGTCGAGCATTGTCATTTTTGACTGGAATGTGCATTTAATGAATTATCATCATAAAAATAACAATAAAATATTGAAACCTCAAATAGTCTTGTCTAGCGAGTCGGTCTTGAACAATGTCTCTTATCTACCTTGTTTTCTCTCTCTCGTTTGCAACCTCAACGTGCTGAATGCAGCTCTGCACTTCAAACCCACACACATGCGAGGGTGGGAGAGGGAGCGCGCTGGAGGAAATGGCGATAAGCAGGAGATAGTGTGGAGGATGTGGTGAGGCGAGGTGGAATAAGACAGAAAGTGGACCGTGGAACGGGTTTTTTTTTGGGGGGGGGGGGGGGGTTGCGTCTTTTCCTGACTCAGCGCATTTCTGCACTCATGCCGGAAGTTTCCAAAAACCTGCTGTCACCACAAACAAACAAACGTCTCGTTTCTGTTACCTTAAGAGCGAAAGGCAGACAAGAATCCCTGCAGACGTCTTCTGCTCGCCTGTGTGGCCGCCTGGGTTTGTTAATATGATACTCCTCAACACACTGCTGTCCACTGATCACATCCAGTCCGTTTGAAAGTCTTATTCAAGGAAAGTCAGTTCATGAGTCAGTCGGGCGTTTCGGGCGATCCAAAGCCGACTTCTGTCTCAGTAGCGTCCAAGCTGAGCGTGTAAACCTCACTCCCCTGATCTCAAGAGGCGCACAAAAGTACCGACTTCGGTACCAAGCTGAAACTGACATTTAAAAAATGTGACCATACCAGCATTTCCCTCTAGTATTCTAAGCGCTGTTGAGAGGATTCTTAAATGCCTCTGATTGGCCATTGTGTTCAACATAGCAGCATAGCAACATAGTTGGCAGCCCTGACAATGTATTCAAAATAATTTTTTAGAAAAAAGTTTCTCTTCTTTCTTTAATTTTTTTAAAGACACACAGACATCAATGATTAGCCTGTGAATCTCAACAATGGTGACAATCATGAAGCATGTTGCATTGCATTCTGGGTGCCACCAATCAAAACTCATTCATGGCTCCCATCATGCATTGTTGCATGAATAAATAATGAGCTTATGTTCAGAGGTGATATGTTTGTCACCATTGTTGAGATTGGCCATTGTGTTCACACCCTTAACATATATGTCTCTGATTGGCCATTTTGTTCACATGCTCAACATACTTGACCGTGATTGGATATTGTGTTCCACAAGGTGGCTTGACATGACTATCTCGATGTAGAGCATCAAAGACAACATGTTTTTGAAACGCTGATCATTGTAGCCAATTGCAGGCATTTATGTTGAGTGTGTGAACGCAAAGTCCAATCAGAGTTGTTTAAGAATCCGCTCAACAGAGCTGAAAAATTCTAGCGGGAAATGCTGGTATCCTCACATTTAAAGAACTCAACTTGGGTCTGACATTAGAGGCATCATGTTACTGTAATTGTTGAAACAATTGAACAATTGAATGATGGTTTCTCCTTTTCTGCTGCTATTGACATCACAGCTCACGACAGTCACAAGCACGAGATTGCAGAAGGAGAAGTTGGATAGATCAGTGTACATCAGTGTCTGTAATCTGCACACATCAGCATAACAGGGGAAACATGATCAGTGTTTCACTACCATAGGGTTTCCCACCTCAGGTTCACAGAAACGTAAAGACAAACCTAAACTCAAAGCAGTGAAAGGTTTGAGCAGTACTTGATATCTCAGGAGTGTTCTTCAGATGTTGATCTCAGGGCTTCGGTTCACAGGAGACTCACGAGTGATTGCAATCGACCCAGATCTGTTTTACCGAATCCGCTTGGGACGCTTATGCTACGTCTACATTAATACGGATACTTTTGAAAACGGCATCTTGGGGCGTTCCACATAGTGTTTTCAAACGTTTTCCAAAATTTGCGTAACCCCTCATGAAAGCTCACTGAGAATAAATAATAAAGCTAAAGCACACCTGACAGGATCATTTCATTAATCTCAATATGTCAGCATTCACTGATGGTCTGGGTCGCTCTCAATCCCCATTACATGTTTGATCTGAAACGCAACTGCTCTCATGTTTCACCGCAGGACAGCTAATGCTAATGCATGAATCTTTGCAGAACTGTTATATGAAGAGTGTGTGAAGGAACACATTTCAACAGCGGTGTGAAAGTGAATGGCACATAACAGGCTCAATACCGCTATAAACATCAATATCTGTGTTCAATATGGGTCACATGACTAAACTTACGCCATCCTTTTCAAACACGTTGAGTTTCCCAGTCCACACTACAACACGAAAACTGTTTTCAAATGTATCCGCTTTTCAGAAAGCTTTGTTTTCATTAATAAAAACATCGCCTCAGTGTCAACGAAAGGCCAAAACAGAGAGAAAAAGAGATAAAAAACCCTTATTAGTGTGGCCGAGGCCTGATACACATGTATCTGTACCAACATGACCTCAGTGTGGCGCTGTAGATCACAGTTCCTGAGTTTATCAGGAGCAAACATCTCAAACACTACGAGCTCTTGTTCACTCCTGAAATCGTGCGGTCGGCGTGACACGGCATCTCTGCGTACATTACACACCTGGTGGTTTCCTTCAGCAGACGCTCACCTGAACACAACAGGAAGTAGAACTGAGTCACATGATCCAACCGCCCTGCTCTTCAGTGGATATCAGACAAACAGACAGACAGATAGATAGATAGCTTTTGCTCGCCATCTGAACTCTTGTTTGTGAATTGGTGCATATGTTGTCTTTTCTTCTTCTGCTCGTTTGCCCAGTTCTGCCCCTTCTGGATCAGAGTGTGTAGTGTGTTCACCATCTGAGTGAATGAATGAACCGTGACGAGTACATGTACCACTACACCCCTTATAGATAGACATGGAGTCTGGCTGAAATACTTCTGATTGGCTTGAAAAGAGTTTGATTTCTTGAGGTAAGAAGTGGTGAGAGAGAGAGAGAGAGAGAGAGATGGAGAACGAGAGTGAGAGAGAGAGAGAGAGAGAGAGAGAGAGAGATGGAGAACGAGAGTGAGAGACGGGGGCGGTGAGCGTGTTTGCTTCTGATTCAGCACTTTTCTTTTTCAGGCATCTTGGTGTGGAAGTTTCCAGAAATGTTCTGTCTTCATACGCAATCGCCTCGACCGAGATCATTCTCTCTTCTCGTTTCTTGCTGTTACTCAGAGAGAGAGAGAGCCGGACACAGAGATACCGGCCACGAGAGAGAAAGACCAGCAGGGCACTGGTTTCTTTCCAAACACCAGCCGTTCCTCTAAAGACCTGGGCCCATATTCATTAAGACTCTTAGTGCAAAGAGTCGCTCCTAGTGACACAATTCTTAGAAATGTGGGCGTTTACTCTTAAAATTAAAGAAAAAACCAAGAAAGATCTGCTAAAACGAGCATCAAACAGAAATTACCCGGCGCTGTATACATGCGGTGTTTTCGAGGCGCATACAATACAGACTGCCGACAGTTCAACAGGGCGTGGCTCTTAAAGGGACCACACCTTATTTCCACTCGTAGAAGCTTCCATCCTACTGAAACAAAACATTTTCATCCCAAGACGTCATCTAACTAACGTTAAAGGGTACCCCAAAACGTCGGATGTTGGCGCTAGGTGATGTCTTGGGATGAGAATGGGCTGACGGTATACAGGGAGGCCGTGAGTGCAGAGACATCTCTGCGTGAGTGCTATTTACAACAGTACAAGCGACTCTAGGGGTCACAGTTTGACAAAAACGGAAATCCTGCACAGTGTGGCTTTAAATAGACAGCAGTAAGTGTAATTGGAGAGAGTGGAACAATTTTTATCATTCTAATCCAATCAAATACCTTAGGAAATTAACAGCATGGTAAAAAAAGATTTATATATACATCTATATAATGTGTGTGTGTGAATAAACTCTATACTTAAAATTGCTTTTTTTTACCTTCTCGGACAACCAACCAATCACAGTCTTCAAAAGATTGTGTCACACATAGCAACGGGGTCACCCCCGCCCCCTCACTGAGATGAACATTTCTGTCTACTCCTTACTCAGAGTTTCTCTCAGATCGGTCCCGAATCGTTCTAAAGCTAAGACTCCTACGTAAAAGTTTTTAAGCTAAATTAAGAGTTTTCTGAGAGGATTCTTTATGAATACGGGCCCAGAACGAGACAGTCAGAGGTGTGGAATAATGTTCAAGTCCGCTTTATTCATACATACACAATAATAGTGTTGAACATTAAATGATGTCCCCAACTCTGTCAGCCAAGGGTGACTAAGGCGAGATGTCAAACAAACACAGTCCGACAAAACCATCCAGGGGAAACCAGTGGGAAACTAGGTTTAAACATGTGATGACAGTGTTTCTCTTCTCTTCATCAACAGATGGCAGGAGTGAGCCATGATCGTCCTTCACTGCAGATCTGCTCATGTTCTGCTGGTGTCTCATATCAGGAATATTGTTTGCCGTCTGTGTCAGAACTGTGGCTCGTTCATCTCGTCTCCACAAACTGGCATCCATAGCAGTCAGTATCAACATTAAGGGGAAACACTGTATTCTACAGCGTCCTTGTTACATATGTTACATGTGCTTGTAAATGATGCATAACTACATGAAACCCAATCCTCTTCCTACCCTACAAGTACATGTAGTTAATTAATATTACTATTAATATATAATTACACAGTAACAATGACACCTTAACCCCCTCAGACCTGAATTATGTTTCAAGTTTCTGAAAAATATAAAAATACATTTTCCCAGCTCATGAGGTTTCTATAAATGTAAACAAATGATTTTTTTAAATATATAATTGCTTTCATTGTGATTTTTTTTTTGTCCATTCCAATGGACATCAGGTCAAAACAGCTTACTTTCCAAAAATGTGCCAACATGAAATAAATTAATAAACATAAAATTTGTTGGTCTACACTTTAGTCTTTTTCTCAAGGTCAAAAAATTCCAGCAGTATACCATTTCAACTATAATTTTGAGGTTTTTGTTTTACAGATTTTTTGTAACAAACTAAACGTATTCGAATCAATCGATCTGGTCATATTAGAGTCATTTTCTGTGTGCATCTTTCTCTTTTTAGAACAAAAACTTGAACATTATAACATTACAACTTTAATCGTAAGGTTTTTCCTTTATATTGCACATTTGTTTATTCATAACAAAATTAACCTAGGAATCAATCAATGCATTCATGTTAGAGTCATTTCCTGTGTGCATCCTGAGTTTTCTTGTATTTTTTCAGTACTGGCACAGACACATTATAAAAATATTATAATGCCTTGGTGCCACAGACTCAGGGGGACTCCCTGAGTGCAGTAAAATAGTTTTCATCCTAAAATTCTGAAAGCTAAGCTTAAAAACCACGTGTCCACAAACCCACTATTTGTCTAATAACCCACTATTTTTACAATGGCATAAATGCTACGTGGGATCTCAATATCTCAGCTCTGGAAGGGTCTAAAGCCTCCATTTTTGCGCTCAGGTCTAAGTCTCATGGCCCTCTATCAGAATCCAGAGTTTCGAGAAGATTGGGGATACTAAATTTTTCGCCCCCCAAAAAAAAACGTAAGGGGTAACACTGTCGTTTTTTTTTCGGGTCGAAATTTTGAGTTTCGATATCTCAGCTCTGGAAGGGTCTAGAGCCTCCATTTTTGCACTTAGGTCTAAGTCTCATGGCCCTCTATCAGAATCCAGAGTTTCGAGAAGATTGGGGATACTAAATTTTTCGCCCCAAAAAAAAAAAACGTAAGGGTAACACTGTCGTTTTTTTTTCGGGTCGAAATTTTGAGTTTCGATATCTCAGCTCTGGAAGGGTCTAGAGCCTCCATTTTTGCACTCAGGTGTAAATCTCAGTGCCCTCTATCAGAATCCAGAGTTTCGAGAAGATCGGGGATACTTAATTTTTCGTCCAAAAAAAAAAAAACGTAAGGGGTACCACTGTCGTTTTTTTTTTCGGGCTGAATTTTTGAGTTTCGATATCTCAGCTCTGGAAGGGTCTAGAGCCTCCATTTTTGCACTCAGGTGTAAGTCTCAGTGCCCTCTATCAGAATCCAGAGTTTCGGGAAGATTGGGGATACTTAATTTTTCGCCCAAAAAAAAAAAACGTAAGGGGTAACACTGTTGTTTTTTTTTTTCGGGTCGAAATTTTGAGTTTCGATATCTCAGCTCTGGAAGGGTCTAGAGCCTCCATTTTTGCACTCAGGTGTAAGTCTCAGTGCCCTCTATCAGAATCCAGAGTTTCGGGAAGATTGGGGATACTTAATTTTTCACCCAAAAAAAAAAAAACTTAAGGGGTAACACTGTTGTTTTTTTTTTCGGGTCGAAATTTTGAGTTTCGATATCTCAGCTTTGGAAGGGTCTAGAGCCTCCATTTTGCGCTCAGGTGTAAGTCTCAGTGCCCTCTATCAGAATCCAGAGTTTCGAGAAGATTGGGGATACTAAATTTTTCGCCCCCAAAAAAAAAACGCAAGGGGTAACGCTGTCGTTTTTTTTTCGGGTCGAAATTTTGAGTTTCGATATCTCAGCTCTGGAAGGGTCTAGAGCCTCAATTTTTGCGCTCAGGTCTAAGTCTCATGGCCCTCTATCAGAATCCAGAGTTTTGAGAAGATTGGGGATACTAAATTTTTCGCCCCAAAAAAAAAAACGTCAGGGGTAACACTGTCGTTTTTTTTTTCGGGTCGAAATTTTGAGTTTCGATATCTCAGCTCTGGAAGGGTCTAGAGCCTCCATTTTTGCACTCAGGTGTAAGTCTCAGTGCCCTCTATCAGAATCCAGAGTTTCGAGAAGATTGGGGATACTAAATTTTTCGCCCAAAAAAAAAAAACGTAAGGGGTAACACTGTCGTTTTTTTTTCGGGTCGAAATTTTGAGTTTCGATATCTCAGCTCTGGAAGGGTCTAGAGCCTCCATTTTTGCACTCAGGTGTAAGTCTCAGTGCCCTCTATCAGAATCCAGAGTTTCGAGAAGATTGGGGATACTAAATTTTTCGCCCAAAAAAAAAAAAACGTAAGGGGAAACACTGTCGTTTTTTTTTCGGGTCGAAATTTTGAGTTTCGATATCTCAGCTCTGGAAGGGTCTAGAGCCTCCATTTTTGCACTCAGGTGTAAATCTCAGTGCCCTCTATCAGAATCCAGAGTTTCGAGAAGATTGGGGATACTAAATTTTTCGCCCAAAAAAAAAAAAACGTAAGGGGTAACACTGTCGTTTTTTTTTCGGGTCGAAATTTTGAGTTTCGATATCTCAGCTCTGGAAGGGTCTAGAGCCTCCATTTTTGCACTCAGGTGTAAATCTCAGTGCCCTCTATCAGAATCCAGAGTTTCGAGAAGATTGGGGATACTAAATTTTTCGCCCAAAAAAAACAAAACGTAAGGGGTAACACTGTCGTTTTTTTTTCGGGTCGAAATTTTGAGTTTCGATATCTCAGCTCTGGAAGGGTCTAGAGCCTCCATTTTTGCGCTCAGGTGTAAGTCTCAGTGCCCTCTATCAGAATCCAGAGTTTCGAGAAGATTGGGGATACTAAATTTTTCGCCCAAAAAAAAAAAAACGTAAGGGGTAACACTGTCGTTTTTTTTTCGGGTCGAAATTTTGAGTTTCGATATCTCAGCTCTGGAAGGGTCTAGAGCCTCCATTTTTGCGCTCAGGTGTAAGTCTCAGTGCCCTCTATCAGAATCCAGAGTTTCGAGAAGATTGGGGATACTAAATTTTTCGCCCAAAAAAAAAAAACGTAAGGGGTAACACTGTCGTTTTTTTTTCGGGTCGAAATTTTGAGTTTCGATATCTCAGCTCTGGAAGGGTCTAGAGCCTCAATTTTTGCACTCAGGTGTAAGTCTCAGTGCCCTCTATCAGAATCCAGAGTTTCGAGAAGATTGGGGATACTTAATTTTTCGCCCAAAAAAAAAACAACGTAAGGGGTAACACTGTCGTTTTTTTTTTCGGGTCGAAATTTTGAGTTTCGATATCTCAGCTCGGGAAGGGTCTAGAGCCTCCATTTTTGCACTCAGGTGTAAGTCTCAGTGCCCTCTATCAGAATCCAGAGTTTCGAGAAGATTGGGGATACTAAATTTTTCGCCCAAAAAAAAAAACGTAAGGGGTAACACTGTCGGTTTTTTTTCGGGTCGAAATTTTGAGTTTCGATATCTCAGCTCTGGAAGGGTCTAGAGCCTCCATTTTTGCGCTCAGGTGTAAGTCTCAGTGCCCTCTATCAGAATCCAGAGTTTCGAGAAGATTGGGGATACTAAATTTTTCGCCCAAAAAAAAAAAACGTAAGGGGTAACACTGTCGTTTTTTTTTCGGGTCGAAATTTTGAGTTTCGATATCTCAGCTCTGGAAGGGTCTAGAGCCTCCATTTTTGCACTCAGGTGTAAGTCTCAGTGCCCTCTATCAGAATCCAGAGTTTCGAGAAGATTGGGGATACTAAATTTTTCGCCCAAAAAAAAAAAAACGTAAGGGGTAACACTGTCGTTTTTTTTTCGGGTCGAAATTTTGAGTTTCGATATCTCAGCTCTGGAAGGGTCTAGAGCCTCCATTTTTGCACTCAGGTGTAAGTCTCAGTGCCCTCTATCAGAATCCAGAGTTTCGAGAAGATTGGGGATACTAAATTTTTCGCCCAAAAAAAAAAAAACGTAAGGGGTAACACTGTCGTTTTTTTTTTCGGGTCGAAATTTTGAGTTTCGATATCTCAGCTCTGGAAGGGTCTAGAACCTCCATTTTTGCACTCAGGTGTAAATCTCAGTGCCCTCTATCAGAATCCAGAGTTTCGAGAAGATTGGGGATACTAAATTTTTCGCCCAAAAAAAAAAAACGTAAGGGGTAACACTGTCGTTTTTTTTTCGGGTCGAAATTTTGAGTTTCGATATCTCAGCTCTGGAAGGGTCTAGAACCTCCATTTTTGCGCTCAGGTGTAAATCTCAGTGCCCTCTATCAGAATCCAGAGTTTCGAGAAGATTGGGGATACTAAATTTTTCGCCCAAAAAAAAAAAACGTAAGGGGTAACACTGTCGTTTTTTTTTTCGGGTCGAAATTTTGAGTTTCGATATCTCAGCTCTGGAAGGGTCTAGAGCCTCCATTTTTGCGCTCAGGTGTAAGTCTCAGTGCCCTCTATCAGAATCCAGAGTTTCGAGAAGATTGGGGATACTAAATGTTTCGCCCAAAAAAAAAAAACGTAAGGGGTAACACTGTCGTTTTTTTTTCGGGTCGAAATTTTGAGTTTCGATATCTCAGCTCTGGAAGGGTCTAGAGCCTCAATTTTTGCGCTCAGGTGTAAGTCTCATGGCCCTCTATCAGAATCCAGAGTTTCGAGAAGATTGGGGATACTAAATTTTTTGCCCAAAAAAAAACACGTAAGGGGTAACACTGTCGTTTTTTTTTCGGGTCGAAATTTTGAGTTTCGATATCTCAGCTCTGGAAGGGTCTAGAGCCTCCATTATTGCACTCAGGTGTAAGTCTCAGTGCCCTCTATCAGAATCCAGAGTTTCGAGAAGATTGGGGATACTAAATTTTTCGCCCAAAAAAAAAAAAACCTAAGGGGTAACACTGTCGTTTTTTTTTTCGGGTCGAAATTTTGAGTTTCGATATCTCAGCTCTGGAAGGGTCTAAAGCCTCCATTTTTGCACTCAGGTGTAAGTCTCAGTGCCCTCTATCAGAATCCAGAGTTTCGAGAAGATTGGGGATACTTAGTTTTTCGTCCAAAAAAAAAAACGTAAGGGGTAACACTGTCGGTTTTTTTTCGGGTCGAAATTTTGAGTTTCGATATCTCAGCTCTGGAAGGGTCTAGAGCCTCCATTTTTGCACTCAGGTGTAAGTCTCAGTGCCCTCTATCAGAATCCAGAGTTTCGAGAAGATTGGGGATACTTAATTTTTCGCCCAAAAAAAAAAAACGTAAGGGGTAACACTGTCGTTTTTTTTTCGGGTCGAAATTTTGAGTTTCGATATCTCAGCTCGGGAAGGGTCTAGAGCCTCCATTTTTGCACTCAGGTGTAAGTCTCAGTGCCCTCTATCAGAATCCAGAGTTTCGAGAAGATTGGGGATACTTAATTTTTCGCCCAAAAAAAAAAACGTAAGGGGTAACACTGTCGTTTTTTTTTCGGGTCGAAATTTTGAGTTTCGATATCTCAGCTCTGGAAGGGTCTAGAGCCTCCATTTTTGCGCTCAGGTGTAAGTCTCAGTGCCCTCTATCAGAATCCAGAGTTTCGAGAAGATTGGGGATACTAAATTTTTTGCCCAAAAAAAAAAAACGTAAGGGGTAACACTGTCGTTTTTTTTTCGGGTCGAAATTTTGAGTTTCGATATCTCAGCTCTGGAAGGGTCTAGAGCCTCCATTTTTGCACTCAGGTGTAAGTCTCAGTGCCCTCTATCAGAATCCAGAGTTTCGAGAAGATTGGGGATACTTAATTTTTCGCCCAAAAAAAAAAAACGTAAGGGGTAACACTGTCGTTTTTTTTTCGGGTCGAAATTTTGAGTTTCGATATCTCAGCTCTGGAAGGGTCTAGAGCCTCCATTTTTGCACTCAGGTGTAAGTCTCAGTGCCCTCTATCAGAATCCAGAGTTTCGAGAAGATTGGGGATACTTAATTTTTCGCCCCAAAAAAAAAAAACGTAAGGGGTAACACTGTCGTTTTTTTTTCGGGTCGAAATTTTGAGTTTCGATATCTCAGCTCGGGAAGGGTCTAGAGCCTCCATTTTTGCACTCAGGTGTAGTCTCAGTGCCCTCTATCAGAATCCAGAGTTTCGAGAAGATTGGGGATACTTAATTTTTCGCCCAAAAAAAAAAACGTAAGGGGTAACACTGTCGTTTTTTTTTCGGGTCGAAATTTTGAGTTTCGATATCTCAGCTCTGGAAGGGTCTAGAGCCTCCATTTCTGCGCTCAGGTGTAAGTCTCAGTGCCCTCTATCAGAATCCAGAGTTTCGAGAAGATTGGGGATACTAAATTTTTCGCCCAAAAAAAAAAAACCGTAAGGGGTAACACTGTCGTTTTTTTTTCGGGTCGAAATTTTGAGTTTCGATATCTCAGCTCTGGAAGGGTCTAGAGCCTCCATTTTTGCACTCAGGTGTAAGTCTCAGTGCCCTCTATCAGAATCCAGAGTTTCGGGAAGATTGGGGATACTAAATTTTTCGCCCAAAAAAAAAAACGTAAGGGGTAACACTGTTGTTTTTTTTTCGGGTCGAAATTTTGAGTTTCGATATCTCAGCTCTGGAAGGGTCTAGAGCCTCCATTTTTGCACTCAGGTGTAAGTCTCAGTGCCCTCTATCAGAATCCAGAGTTTCGGGAAGATTGGGGATACTAAATTTTTCGCCCAAAAAAAAAAACGTAAGGGGTACCACTGTCGTTTTATTTTCGGGTCGAAATTTTGAGTTTCGATATCTCAGCTCTGGAAGGGTCTAGAGCCTCCATTTTTGCACTCAGGTGTAAGTCTCAGTGCCCTCTATCAGAATCCAGAGTTTCGAGAAGATTGGGGATACTAAATTTTTCGCCAAAAAAAAAAAAACGTAAGGGGTACCACTGTCGTTTTTTTTTTCGGGTCGAAATTTTGAGTTTCGATATCTCAGCTCTGGAAGGGTCTAGAGCCTCAATTTTTGCGCTCAGGTCTAAGTCTCATGGCCCTCTATCAGAATCCAGAGTTTCGAGAAGATTGGGGATACTTAATTTTTTGCCCAAAAAAAAACACGTAAGGGGTAACACTGTCGTTTTTTTTTCGGGTCGAAATTTTGAGTTTCGATATCTCAGCTCTGGAAGGGTCTAGAGCCTCCATTTTTGCACTCAGGTGTAAATCTCAGTGCCCTCTATCAGAATCCAGAGTTTCGAGAAGATTGGGGATACTAAATTTTTCGCCCAAAAAAAAAAAAAACCTAAGGGGTAACACTGTCGTTTTTTTTTTCGGGTCGAAATTTTGAGTTTCGATATCTCAGCTCTGGAAGGGTCTAGAGCCTCCATTTTTGCACTCAGGTGTAAGTCTCAGTGCCCTCTATCAGAATCCAGAGTTTCGAGAAGATTGGGGATACTTAATTTTTCGCCCAAAAAAAAAAACGTAAGGGGTAACACTGTCGTTTTTTTTTCGGGTCGAAATTTTGAGTTTCGATATCTCAGCTCTGGAAGGGTCTAGAGCCTCAATTTTTGCGCTCAGGTGTAAGTCTCAGTGCCCTCTATCAGAATCCAGAGTTTCGAGAAGATTGGGGATACTAAATTTTTCGCCCAAAAAAAAAAAACGTAAGGGGTAACACTGTCGGTTTTTTTTCGGGTCGAAATTTTGAGTTTCGATATCTCAGCTCTGGAAGGGTCTAGAGCCTCCATTTTTGCACTCAGGTGTAAGTCTCAGTGCCCTCTATCAGAATCCAGAGTTTCGAGAAGATTGGGGATACTTAATTTTTCGCCCAAAAAAAAAAAACGTAAGGGGTAACACTGTCGTTTTTTTTTCGGGTCGAAATTTTGAGTTTCGATATCTCAGCTCGGGAAGGGTCTAGAGCCTCCATTTTTGCACTCAGGTGTAAATCTCAGTGCCCTCTATCAGAATCCAGAGTTTCGAGAAGATTGGGGATACTAAATTTTTCGCCCAAAAAAAAAAACGTAAGGGGTAACACTGTCGTTTTTTTTTCGGGTCGAAATTTTGAGTTTCGATATCTCAGCTCTGGAAGGGTCTAGAGCCTCAATTTTTGCGCTCAGGTCTAAGTCTCATGGCCCTCTATCAGAATCCAGAGTTTCGAGAAGATTGGGGATACTAAATTTTTTGCCCAAAAAAAAACACGTAAGGGGTAACACTGTCGTTTTTTTTTTCGGGTCGAAATTTTGAGTTTCGATATCTCAGCTCTGGAAGGGTCTAGAGCCTCCATTATTGCACTCAGGTGTAAGTCTCAGTGCCCTCTATCAGAATCCAGAGTTTCGAGAAGATTGGGGATACTAAATTTTTCGCCCAAAAAAAAAAAAAACCTAAGGGGTAACACTGTCGTTTTTTTTTCGGGTCGAAATTTTGAGTTTCGATATCTCAGCTCTGGAAGGGTCTAAAGCCTCCATTTTTGCACTCAGGTGTAAGTCTCAGTGCCCTCTATCAGAATCCAGAGTTTCGAGAAGATTGGGGATACTTAGTTTTTCGTCCAAAAAAAAAAACGTAAGGGGTAACACTGTCGGTTTTTTTTCGGGTCGAAATTTTGAGTTTCGATATCTCAGCTCTGGAAGGGTCTAGAGCCTCCATTTTTGCACTCAGGTGTAAGTCTCAGTGCCCTCTATCAGAATCCAGAGTTTCGAGAAGATTGGGGATACTTAATTTTTCGCCCAAAAAAAAAAAACGTAAGGGGTAACACTGTCGTTTTTTTTTCGGGTCGAAATTTTGAGTTTCGATATCTCAGCTCGGGAAGGGTCTAGAGCCTCCATTTTTGCACTCAGGTGTAAGTCTCAGTGCCCTCTATCAGAATCCAGAGTTTCGAGAAGATTGGGGATACTTAATTTTTCGCCCAAAAAAAAAAACGTAAGGGGTAACACTGTCGTTTTTTTTTCGGGTCGAAATTTTGAGTTTCGATATCTCAGCTCTGGAAGGGTCTAGAGCCTCCATTTTTGCGCTCAGGTGTAAGTCTCAGTGCCCTCTATCAGAATCCAGAGTTTCGAGAAGATTGGGGATACTAAATTTTTCGCCCAAAAAAAAAAAACGTAAGGGGTAACACTGTCGTTTTTTTTTCGGGTCGAAATTTTGAGTTTCGATATCTCAGCTCTGGAAGGGTCTAGAGCCTCCATTTTTGCACTCAGGTGTAAGTCTCAGTGCCCTCTATCAGAATCCAGAGTTTCGAGAAGATTGGGGATACTTAATTTTTCGCCCAAAAAAAAAAAAACGTAAGGGGTAACACTGTCGTTTTTTTTTCGGGTCGAAATTTTGAGTTTCGATATCTCAGCTCTGGAAGGGTCTAGAGCCTCCATTTTTGCACTCAGGTGTAAGTCTCAGTGCCCTCTATCAGAATCCAGAGTTTCGAGAAGATTGGGGATACTTAATTTTTCGCCCCAAAAAAAAAAAACGTAAGGGGTAACACTGTCGTTTTTTTTTCGGGTCGAAATTTTGAGTTTCGATATCTCAGCTCGGGAAGGGTCTAGAGCCTCCATTTTTGCACTCAGGTGTAGTCTCAGTGCCCTCTATCAGAATCCAGAGTTTCGAGAAGATTGGGGATACTTAATTTTTCGCCCAAAAAAAAAAACGTAAGGGGTAACACTGTCGTTTTTTTTTCGGGTCGAAATTTTGAGTTTCGATATCTCAGCTCTGGAAGGGTCTAGAGCCTCCATTTCTGCGCTCAGGTGTAAGTCTCAGTGCCCTCTATCAGAATCCAGAGTTTCGAGAAGATTGGGGATACTAAATTTTTCGCCCAAAAAAAAAAAACGTAAGGGGTAACACTGTCGTTTTTTTTTCGGGTCGAAATTTTGAGTTTCGATATCTCAGCTCTGGAAGGGTCTAGAGCCTCCATTTTTGCACTCAGGTGTAAGTCTCAGTGCCCTCTATCAGAATCCAGAGTTTCGGGAAGATTGGGGATACTAAATTTTTCGCCCAAAAAAAAAAAAGTAAGGGGTAACACTGTTGTTTTTTTTTCGGGTCGAAATTTTGAGTTTCGATATCTCAGCTCTGGAAGGGTCTAGAGCCTCCATTTTTGCACTCAGGTGTAAGTCTCAGTGCCCTCTATCAGAATCCAGAGTTTCGGGAAGATTGGGGATACTAAATTTTTCGCCCAAAAAAAAAAACGTAAGGGGTACCACTGTCGTTTTATTTTCGGGTCGAAATTTTGAGTTTCGATATCTCAGCTCTGGAAGGGTCTAGAGCCTCCATTTTTGCACTCAGGTGTAAGTCTCAGTGCCCTCTATCAGAATCCAGAGTTTCGAGAAGATTGGGGATACTAAATTTTTCGCCAAAAAAAAAAAAACGTAAGGGGTACCACTGTCGTTTTTTTTTTCGGGTCGAAATTTTGAGTTTCGATATCTCAGCTCTGGAAGGGTCTAGAGCCTCAATTTTTGCGCTCAGGTCTAAGTCTCATGGCCCTCTATCAGAATCCAGAGTTTCGAGAAGATTGGGGATACTTAATTTTTTGCCCAAAAAAAAACACGTAAGGGGTAACACTGTCGTTTTTTTTTCGGGTCGAAATTTTGAGTTTCGATATCTCAGCTCTGGAAGGGTCTAGAGCCTCCATTTTTGCACTCAGGTGTAAGTCTCAGTGCCCTCTATCAGAATCCAGAGTTTCGAGAAGATTGGGGATACTAAATTTTTCGCCCAAAAAAAAAAAACGTAAGGGGTAACACTGTCGTTTTTTTTTCGGGTCGAAATTTTGAGTTTCGATATCTCAGCTCTGGAAGGGTCTAGAGCCTCCATTTTTGCACTCAGGTGTAAATCTCAGTGCCCTCTATCAGAATCCAGAGTTTCGAGAAGATTGGGGATACTAAATTTTTCGCCCAAAAAAAAAAAAACCTAAGGGGTAACACTGTCGTTTTTTTTTTCGGGTCGAAATTTTGAGTTTCGATATCTCAGCTCTGGAAGGGTCTAGAGCCTCCATTTTTGCACTCAGGTATAAGTCTCAGTGCCCTCTATCAGAATCCAGAGTTTCGAGAAGATTGGGGATACTTAATTTTTCGTCCAAAAAAAAAAACGTAAGGGGTAACACTGTCGTTTTTTTTTTTCGGGTCGAAATTTTGAGTTTCGATATCTCAGCTCTGGAAGGGTCTAGAGCCTCCATTTTTGCATTTAGGTGTAAGTCTCAGTGCCCTCTATCAGAATCCAGAGTTTCGAGAAGATTGGGGATACTTAGTTTTTCGCCCAAAAAAAAAAAACGTAAGGGGTAACACTGTCGTTTTTTTTTCGGGTCGAAATTTTGAGTTTCGATATCTCAGCTCTGGAAGGGTCTAGAGCCTCCATTTTTGCACTCAGGTGTAAATCTCAGTGCCCTCTATCAGAATCCAGAGTTTCGAGAAGATTGGGGATACTAAATTTTTCGCCCAAAAAAAAAAAAACCTAAGGGGTAACACTGTCGTTTTTTTTTCGGGTCGAAATTTTGAGTTTCGATATCTCAGCTCTGGAAGGGTCTAGAGCTTCCATTTTTGCACTCAGGTATAAGTCTCAGTGCCCTCTATCAGAATCCAGAGTTTCGAGAAGATTGGGGATACTTAATTTTTCGTCCAAAAAAAAAAACGTAAGGGGTAACACTGTCGTTTTTTTTTCGGGTCGAAATTTTGAGTTTCGATATCTCAGCTCTGGAAGGGTCTAGAGCCTCCATTTTTGCACTCAGGTGTAAGTCTCAGTGCCCTCTATCAGAATCCAGAGTTTCGAGAAGATTGGAGATACTAAATTTTTCACCCCCCAAAAAAAAACGTAAGGAGTAACACTGTCGTTTTTTTTTCGGGTCGAAATTTTGAGTTTCGATATCTCAGCTCTGGAAGGGTCTAGAGCCTCAATTTTTACACTCAGGTGTAAGTCTCAGTGCTCTCTATCAGAATCCAGAGTTTCAAGAAGATTGGGGATACTTAATTTTTTGCCCAAAAAAAACGCGTAAGGGGTAACACTGTCGTTTTTTTTTTCGGGTCAAAATTTTGAGTTTCGATATCTCAGCTCTGGAAGGGTCTAGAGCCTCCATTTTTGCACTCAGGTGTAAATCTCAGTGCCCTCTATCAGAATCCAGAGTTTCGAGAAGATTGGGGATACTAAATTTTTCGCCCAAAAAAAAAACGTAAGGGGTAACACTGTCGTTTTTTTTTTCGGGTCGAAATTTTGAGTTTCGAAATCTCAGCTCTGGAAGGGTCTAAAGCCTCCATTTTTGCACTCAGGTGTAAGTCTCAGTGCCCTCTATCAGAATCCAGAGTTTCGAGAAGATTGGGGATACTTAATTTTTCGCCCAAAAAAAAAAACGTAAGGGGTAACACTGTCGTTTTTTTTTCGGGTCGAAATTTTGAGTTTCGATATCTCAGCTCTGGAAGGGTCTAGAGCCTCAATTTTTGCGCTCAGGTGTAAGTCTCAGTGCCCTCTATCAGAATCCAGAGTTTCGAGAAGATTGGGGATACTAAATTTTTCGCCCAAAAAAAAAAAACGTAAGGGGTAACACTGTCGGTTTTTTTTCGGGTCGAAATTTTGAGTTTCGATATCTCAGCTCTGGAAGGGTCTAGAGCCTCCATTTTTGCACTCAGGTGTAAGTCTCAGTGCCCTCTATCAGAATCCAGAGTTTCGAGAAGATTGGAGATACTAAATTTTTCACCCCCCAAAAAAAAACGTAAGGAGTAACACTGTCGTTTTTTTTTCGGGTCGAAATTTTGAGTTTCGATATCTCAGCTCTGGAAGGGTCTAGAGCCTCAATTTTTACACTCAGGTGTAAGTCTCAGTGCTCTCTATCAGAATCCAGAGTTTCAAGAAGATTGGGGATACTTAATTTTTTGCCCAAAAAAAACGCGTAAGGGGTAACACTGTCGTTTTTTTTTTCGGGTCAAAATTTTGAGTTTCGATATCTCAGCTCTGGAAGGGTCTAGAGCCTCCATTTTTGCACTCAGGTGTAAATCTCAGTGCCCTCTATCAGAATCCAGAGTTTCGAGAAGATTGGGGATACTAAATTTTTCGCCCAAAAAAAAAACGTAAGGGGTAACACTGTCGTTTTTTTTTTCGGGTCGAAATTTTGAGTTTCGAAATCTCAGCTCTGGAAGGGTCTAAAGCCTCCATTTTTGCACTCAGGTGTAAGTCTCAGTGCCCTCTATCAGAATCCAGAGTTTCGAGAAGATTGGGGATACTTAATTTTTCGCCCAAAAAAAAAAACGTAAGGGGTAACACTGTCGTTTTTTTTTCGGGTCGAAATTTTGAGTTTCGATATCTCAGCTCTGGAAGGGTCTAGAGCCTCAATTTTTGCGCTCAGGTGTAAGTCTCAGTGCCCTCTATCAGAATCCAGAGTTTCGAGAAGATTGGGGATACTAAATTTTTCGCCCAAAAAAAAAAAACGTAAGGGGTAACACTGTCGGTTTTTTTTCGGGTCGAAATTTTGAGTTTCGATATCTCAGCTCTGGAAGGGTCTAGAGCCTCCATTTTTGCACTCAGGTGTAAGTCTCAGTGCCCTCTATCAGAATCCAGAGTTTCGAGAAGATTGGGGATACTTAATTTTTCGCCCAAAAAAAAAAACGTAAGGGGTAACACTGTCGTTTTTTTTTCGGGTCGAAATTTTGAGTTTCGATATCTCAGCTCGGGAAGGGTCTAGAGCCTCCATTTTTGCACTCAGGTGTAAATCTCAGTGCCCTCTATCAGAATCCAGAGTTTCGAGAAGATTGGGGATACTAAATTTTTCGCCCAAAAAAAAAAAACGTAAGGGGTAACACTGTCGTTTTTTTTTCGGGTCGAAATTTTGAGTTTCGATATCTCAGCTCTGGAAGGGTCTAGAGCCTCAATTTTTGCGCTCAGGTCTAAGTCTCATGGCCCTCTATCAGAATCCAGAGTTTCGAGAAGATTGGGGATACTAAATTTTTCGCCCAAAAAAAAAAAAACCTAAGGGGTAACACTGTCGTTTTTTTTTCGGGTCGAAATTTTGAGTTTCGATATCTCAGCTCTGGAAGGGTCTAAAGCCTCCATTTTTGCACTCAGGTGTAAGTCTCAGTGCCCTCTATCAGAATCCAGAGTTTCGAGAAGATTGGGGATACTTAGTTTTTCGTCCAAAAAAAAAAACGTAAGGGGTAACACTGTCGGTTTTTTTTCGGGTCGAAATTTTGAGTTTCGATATCTCAGCTCTGGAAGGGTCTAGAGCCTCCATTTTTGCACTCAGGTGTAAGTCTCAGTGCCCTCTATCAGAATCCAGAGTTTCGAGAAGATTGGGGATACTTAATTTTTCGCCCAAAAAAAAAAAACGTAAGGGGTAACACTGTCGTTTTTTTTTCGGGTCGAAATTTTGAGTTTCGATATCTCAGCTCGGGAAGGGTCTAGAGCCTCCATTTTTGCACTCAGGTGTAAGTCTCAGTGCCCTCTATCAGAATCCAGAGTTTCGAGAAGATTGGGGATACTTAATTTTTCGCCCAAAAAAAAAAACGTAAGGGGTAACACTGTCGTTTTTTTTTCGGGTCGAAATTTTGAGTTTCGATATCTCAGCTCTGGAAGGGTCTAGAGCCTCCATTTTTGCGCTCAGGTGTAAGTCTCAGTGCCCTCTATCAGAATCCAGAGTTTCGAGAAGATTGGGGATACTAAATTTTTCGCCCAAAAAAAAAAAACGTAAGGGGTAACACTGTCGTTTTTTTTTCGGGTCGAAATTTTGAGTTTCGATATCTCAGCTCTGGAAGGGTCTAGAGCCTCCATTTTTGCACTCAGGTGTAAGTCTCAGTGCCCTCTATCAGAATCCAGAGTTTCGAGAAGATTGGGGATACTTAATTTTTCGCCCAAAAAAAAAAAACGTAAGGGGTAACACTGTCGTTTTTTTTTCGGGTCGAAATTTTGAGTTTCGATATCTCAGCTCTGGAAGGGTCTAGAGCCTCCATTTTTGCGCTCAGGTGTAAGTCTCAGTGCCCTCTATCAGAATCCAGAGTTTCGAGAAGATTGGGGATACTAAATTTTTCGCCCAAAAAAAAAAAAACGTAAGGGGTAACACTGTCGTTTTTTTTTCGGGTCGAAATTTTGAGTTTCGATATCTCAGCTCTGGAAGGGTCTAGAGCCTCAATTTTTGCGCTCAGGTCTAAGTCTCATGGCCCTCTATCAGAATCCAGAGTTTCGAGAAGATTGGGGATACTAAATTTTTTGCCCAAAAAAAAACACGTAAGGGGTAACACTGTCGTTTTTTTTTTCGGGTCGAAATTTTGAGTTTCGATATCTCAGCTCTGGAAGGGTCTAGAGCCTCCATTATTGCACTCAGGTGTAAGTCTCAGTGCCCTCTATCAGAATCCAGAGTTTCGAGAAGATTGGGGATACTAAATTTTTCGCCCAAAAAAAAAAAAACCTAAGGGGTAACACTGTCGTTTTTTTTTCGGGTCGAAATTTTGAGTTTCGATATCTCAGCTCTGGAAGGGTCTAAAGCCTCCATTTTTGCACTCAGGTGTAAGTCTCAGTGCCCTCTATCAGAATCCAGAGTTTCGAGAAGATTGGGGATACTTAGTTTTTCGTCCAAAAAAAAAAACGTAAGGGGTAACACTGTCGGTTTTTTTTCGGGTCGAAATTTTGAGTTTCGATATCTCAGCTCTGGAAGGGTCTAGAGCCTCCATTTTTGCACTCAGGTGTAAGTCTCAGTGCCCTCTATCAGAATCCAGAGTTTCGAGAAGATTGGGGATACTTAATTTTTCGCCCAAAAAAAAAAAACGTAAGGGGTAACACTGTCGTTTTTTTTTCGGGTCGAAATTTTGAGTTTCGATATCTCAGCTCGGGAAGGGTCTAGAGCCTCCATTTTTGCACTCAGGTGTAAGTCTCAGTGCCCTCTATCAGAATCCAGAGTTTCGAGAAGATTGGGGATACTTAATTTTTCGCCCAAAAAAAAAAACGTAAGGGGTAACACTGTCGTTTTTTTTTCGGGTCGAAATTTTGAGTTTCGATATCTCAGCTCTGGAAGGGTCTAGAGCCTCCATTTTTGCGCTCAGGTGTAAGTCTCAGTGCCCTCTATCAGAATCCAGAGTTTCGAGAAGATTGGGGATACTAAATTTTTCGCCCAAAAAAAAAAAACGTAAGGGGTAACACTGTCGTTTTTTTTTCGGGTCGAAATTTTGAGTTTCGATATCTCAGCTCTGGAAGGGTCTAGAGCCTCCATTTTTGCACTCAGGTGTAAGTCTCAGTGCCCTCTATCAGAATCCAGAGTTTCGAGAAGATTGGGGATACTTAATTTTTCGCCCAAAAAAAAAAAACGTAAGGGGTAACACTGTCGTTTTTTTTTCGGGTCGAAATTTTGAGTTTCGATATCTCAGCTCTGGAAGGGTCTAGAGCCTCCATTTTTGCACTCAGGTGTAAGTCTCAGTGCCCTCTATCAGAATCCAGAGTTTCGAGAAGATTGGGGATACTTAATTTTTCGCCCCAAAAAAAAAAAACGTAAGGGGTAACACTGTCGTTTTTTTTTCGGGTCGAAATTTTGAGTTTCGATATCTCAGCTCGGGAAGGGTCTAGAGCCTCCATTTTTGCACTCAGGTGTAGTCTCAGTGCCCTCTATCAGAATCCAGAGTTTCGAGAAGATTGGGGATACTTAATTTTTCGCCCAAAAAAAAAACCGTAAGGGGTAACACTGTCGTTTTTTTTTCGGGTCGAAATTTTGAGTTTCGATATCTCAGCTCTGGAAGGGTCTAGAGCCTCCATTTCTGCGCTCAGGTGTAAGTCTCAGTGCCCTCTATCAGAATCCAGAGTTTCGAGAAGATTGGGGATACTAAATTTTTCGCCCAAAAAAAAAAAACGTAAGGGGTAACACTGTCGTTTTTTTTTCGGGTCGAAATTTTGAGTTTCGATATCTCAGCTCTGGAAGGGTCTAGAGCCTCCATTTTTGCACTCAGGTGTAAGTCTCAGTGCCCTCTATCAGAATCCAGAGTTTCGGGAAGATTGGGGATACTAAATTTTTCGCCCAAAAAAAAAAAAGTAAGGGGTAACACTGTTGTTTTTTTTTCGGGTCGAAATTTTGAGTTTCGATATCTCAGCTCTGGAAGGGTCTAGAGCCTCCATTTTTGCACTCAGGTGTAAGTCTCAGTGCCCTCTATCAGAATCCAGAGTTTCGGGAAGATTGGGGATACTAAATTTTTCGCCCAAAAAAAAAAACGTAAGGGGTACCACTGTCGTTTTATTTTCGGGTCGAAATTTTGAGTTTCGATATCTCAGCTCTGGAAGGGTCTAGAGCCTCCATTTTTGCACTCAGGTGTAAGTCTCAGTGCCCTCTATCAGAATCCAGAGTTTCGAGAAGATTGGGGATACTAAATTTTTCGCCAAAAAAAAAAAAACGTAAGGGGTACCACTGTCGTTTTTTTTTTCGGGTCGAAATTTTGAGTTTCGATATCTCAGCTCTGGAAGGGTCTAGAGCCTCAATTTTTGCGCTCAGGTCTAAGTCTCATGGCCCTCTATCAGAATCCAGAGTTTCGAGAAGATTGGGGATACTTAATTTTTTGCCCAAAAAAAAACACGTAAGGGGTAACACTGTCGTTTTTTTTTCGGGTCGAAATTTTGAGTTTCGATATCTCAGCTCTGGAAGGGTCTAGAGCCTCCATTTTTGCACTCAGGTGTAAGTCTCAGTGCCCTCTATCAGAATCCAGAGTTTCGAGAAGATTGGGGATACTAAATTTTTCGCCCAAAAAAAAAAAACGTAAGGGGTAACACTGTCGTTTTTTTTTCGGGTCGAAATTTTGAGTTTCGATATCTCAGCTCTGGAAGGGTCTAGAGCCTCCATTTTTGCACTCAGGTGTAAATCTCAGTGCCCTCTATCAGAATCCAGAGTTTCGAGAAGATTGGGGATACTAAATTTTTCGCCCAAAAAAAAAAAAACCTAAGGGGTAACACTGTCGTTTTTTTTTTCGGGTCGAAATTTTGAGTTTCGATATCTCAGCTCTGGAAGGGTCTAGAGCCTCCATTTTTGCACTCAGGTATAAGTCTCAGTGCCCTCTATCAGAATCCAGAGTTTCGAGAAGATTGGGGATACTTAATTTTTCGTCCAAAAAAAAAAACGTAAGGGGTAACACTGTCGTTTTTTTTTTTCGGGTCGAAATTTTGAGTTTCGATATCTCAGCTCTGGAAGGGTCTAGAGCCTCCATTTTTGCATTTAGGTGTAAGTCTCAGTGCCCTCTATCAGAATCCAGAGTTTCGAGAAGATTGGGGATACTTAGTTTTTCGCCCAAAAAAAAAAAACGTAAGGGGTAACACTGTCGTTTTTTTTTCGGGTCGAAATTTTGAGTTTCGATATCTCAGCTCTGGAAGGGTCTAGAGCCTCCATTTTTGCACTCAGGTGTAAATCTCAGTGCCCTCTATCAGAATCCAGAGTTTCGAGAAGATTGGGGATACTAAATTTTTCGCCCAAAAAAAAAAAAACCTAAGGGGTAACACTGTCGTTTTTTTTTCGGGTCGAAATTTTGAGTTTCGATATCTCAGCTCTGGAAGGGTCTAGAGCTTCCATTTTTGCACTCAGGTATAAGTCTCAGTGCCCTCTATCAGAATCCAGAGTTTCGAGAAGATTGGGGATACTTAATTTTTCGTCCAAAAAAAAAAAACGTAAGGGGTAACACTGTCGTTTTTTTTTCGGGTCGAAATTTTGAGTTTCGATATCTCAGCTCTGGAAGGGTCTAGAGCCTCCATTTTTGCACTCAGGTGTAAGTCTCAGTGCCCTCTATCAGAATCCAGAGTTTCGAGAAGATTGGAGATACTAAATTTTTCACCCCCCAAAAAAAAACGTAAGGAGTAACACTGTCGTTTTTTTTTCGGGTCGAAATTTTGAGTTTCGATATCTCAGCTCTGGAAGGGTCTAGAGCCTCAATTTTTACACTCAGGTGTAAGTCTCAGTGCTCTCTATCAGAATCCAGAGTTTCAAGAAGATTGGGGATACTTAATTTTTTGCCCAAAAAAAACGCGTAAGGGGTAACACTGTCGTTTTTTTTTTCGGGTCAAAATTTTGAGTTTCGATATCTCAGCTCTGGAAGGGTCTAGAGCCTCCATTTTTGCACTCAGGTGTAAATCTCAGTGCCCTCTATCAGAATCCAGAGTTTCGAGAAGATTGGGGATACTAAATTTTTCGCCCAAAAAAAAAAACGTAAGGGGTAACACTGTCGTTTTTTTTTTCGGGTCGAAATTTTGAGTTTCGATATCTCAGCTCTGGAAGGGTCTAAAGCCTCCATTTTTGCACTCAGGTGTAAGTCTCAGTGCCCTCTATCAGAATCCAGAGTTTCGAGAAGATCGGGGATACTTAATTTTTCGTCCAAAAAAAAAAAACGTAAGGGGTAACACTGTCGTTTTTTTTTCGGGTCGAAATTTTGAGTTTCGATATCTCAGCTCTGGAAGGGTCTAGAGCCTCCATTTTTGCACTCAGGTGTAAGTCTCAGTGCCCTCTATCAGAATCCAGAGTTTCGAGAAGATTGGGGATACTTAATTTTTCGCCCAAAAAAAAAAAACGTAAGGGGTAACACTGTCGTTTTTTTTTCGGGTCGAAATTTTGAGTTTCGATATCTCAGCTCTGGAAGGGTCTAGAGCCTCCATTTTTGCACTCAGGTATAAGTCTCAGTGCCCTCTATCAGAATCCAGAGTTTCGAGAAGATTGGGGATACAAAATTTTTCGCCCAAAAAAAAAAAACGTAAGGGGTAACACTGTCGGTTTTTTTTCGGGTCGAAATTTTGAGTTTCGATATCTCAGCTCTGGAAGGGTCTAGAGCCTCAATTTTTGCGCTCAGGTCTAAGTCTCATGGCCCTCTATCAGAATCCAGAGTTTCGAGAAGATTGGGGATACTAAATTTTTTGCCCAAAAAAAAACACGTAAGGGGTAACACTGTCGTTTTTTTTTCGGGTCGAAATTTTGAGTTTCGATATCTCAGCTCTGGAAGGGTCTAGAGCCTCCATTATTGCACTCAGGTGTAAGTCTCAGTGCCCTCTATCAGAATCCAGAGTTTCGAGAAGATTGGGGATACTAAATTTTTCGCCCAAAAAAAAAAAAAAACCTAAGGGGTAACACTGTCGTTTTTTTTTCGGGTCGAAATTTTGAGTTTCGATATCTCAGCTCTGGAAGGGTCTAAAGCCTCCATTTTTGCACTCAGGTGTAAGTCTCAGTGCCCTCTATCAGAATCCAGAGTTTCGAGAAGATTGGGGATACTTAATTTTTCGTCCAAAAAAGAAAACGTAAGGGGTAACACTGTCGTTTTTTTTTCGGGTCGAAATTTTGAGTTTCGATATCTCAGCTCTGGAAGGGTCTAGAGCCTCCATTTTTGCACTCAGGTGTAAGTCTCAGTGCCCTCTATCAGAATCCAGAGTTTCGAGAAGATTGGGGATACTTAATTTTTCGCCCAAAAAAAAAAACGTAAGGGGTAACACTGTCGTTTTTTTTTTCGGGTCGAAATTTTGAGTTTCGATATCTCAGCTCGGGAAGGGTCTAGAGCCTCCATTTTTGCACTCAGGTGTAAGTCTCAGTGCCCTCTATCAGAATCCAGAGTTTCGAGAAGATTGGGGATACTTAATTTTTCGCCCAAAAAAAAAAACGTAAGGGGTAACACTGTCGTTTTTTTTTCGGGTCGAAATTTTGAGTTTCGATATCTCAGCTCGGGAAGGGTCTAGAGCCTCCATTTTTGCGCTCAGGTGTAAGTCTCAGTGCCCTCTATCAGAATCCAGAGTTTCGAGAAGATTGGGGATACTAAATTTTTCGCCCAAAAAAAAAA